>NW_015177040.1:570075-619774 GCF_001447785.1 Gekko japonicus | reverse complement strand
TAAGCAGGGCCGACCCTGGCAAGTACTTGGATGGGAGACCTACAAACAATACCAGGGCTGGGAGGCAGAGGCAGGTTATCAAGCCACTTCTCTGAATGTCCACCATGCCCCAGTAGAGTTGCCAGAGGTCGCCATGACTTCCAGGCATGGGCACAAATACACACACACACACACACATGCAAAAAAACCTGCACCCCAATCAACTCTGTTCGTGATCAGCAAACAGGGCATGAGCTGAACTGGCGGGTGTTCAAGCTTCCCTGCTTACCACATACATCCCCATATGGGCTTCACATCAAGATCGTTCGGTCATTTACCAGGACTATGGTCACTCATATCTAGGGTTGCCAAGTCGGGAAAACTCCGGAAAGGGGGACTCCAGGTCCGCGGCTGGAGCGCATGCGCGTCACCAGGAAGTGACGTTATGATGCCGGGCACGCTGGGGGCGGGGCCAAGACCATCCGAGGGAAAACCATAGAGTTTTCCCTCGGATGACCGTGGCCCCGCCCCCAGCATGCCCAGCGTCATAACGTCACTTCCTGGTGACTCACACGCCGGGGTGGGGTTCCCCCCGGGGTCCAATCCGCCGCCGGCAGGGAACGGGCCTCTGGGGCGGGGCTTTCCCCGCCCCCCGGGGGGACTTGGCAAGCCTACTCATATCACTCTACCAGGTGGTGAGGGGAATTTTGTGAAATCTGGGGAAGTGATGGAGTGGTGAAATTAAATCTCAGAATGGAACACTCAGAATGGAACAGAGATGACTAGCTTTCCAGGTGGTTTACACATACAGCAAGATAGACTAGCACATAACAGTTAGTATAGAACAAAATTCGAATCCAGCAGCACCTTAAAGGCCAACAAAATTTCCCCAGGGTATCAGCTTTCATGAGTGAAAGCTCATTTTGTCAGATACAAAGCTAGCGCAGTTAGTGTGCAAAGACTTGGGAGCCTAATCTATATTGCAGGATGGTTGTGAGAATAAAGTGAGGAGAGGAGACCCATGTAGGCCACTCTGAGCTTCTTGAAGGGAGGTCAGGGTTAAAATGTGATTGCTGGATCATGGCAATCCATATTCGGTCACTGAAAAGGCTATGTGCTCAAACCTTCTTCCCCCTTGTTGTCAGAGTGCTGGAGCCTGTGGTAGAGATCTCCTTTCAGAAGTTCAGAACTCTCATTCCAAAACTAGGTTGGTCGGAAGCTGTGTCATTTCAACCAACTGAAGTTTGTGTTATGGAATACTTCCAGTCACAAGTTCATAAACAGATGCAGGTGGGTAGCCATGTTGGTCTGAAGCAATAAAACAGTTGTGTCGAACTTATTTGCTATGAGGGCCGGATCTGACATAAATGAGATCTTGTTGGGCCAGGCCATCTGTCTTAAAATGTAATGCCAGGTAGCAGAGATATAAACTTTATAAAGGAAACAAACACAAAGGTTTTTTTTAACATAAAATAAAAACATGCTTAAAACATTAGCACTCTTGCAATATTTTGTTTATTTAACAGTGTCTGATAACTGACACCTCTTGCTCTAAATTATTGCATCAAAATGTCTGTGCTGTTGCAAACCTGAGTATGCTGTTCAGGTGTGTATCTGTAAGCTGCAAACCTACAATGACGCAGCAGCAGCCAAACTGGAAGAAGAAGCAGAAGACATCCAGTTCCACTGCGGGCCTGATAGAAGCCCTCTGGGGGCCTGATCCGGCCCCCGGGCCGCATGTTTGACACCCCTGTAATAGAAAAAAGTTTGAATCCAGTGGCACCTTTAAGACCAACGAAGTTTAATTCTGAGTATAAGCTTTCATATCCAATGAAGTGCTGCATGCACACAAAAGCTTATACCCAGAATTAAGCTTTGTTGGTCTTAAAGGTGCCGCTGGACTCAAACTAAGTTCAGAAACAGAATGAGCTAGATACTGCTGTGTTATAACATTACATGAGCCCTGTGACAGGGAAGAAGGGAAAAAATGTAGAGATGAAAATGAATACTTGAGCAGATACAAGTTTATTTGCCTTGGGTTTCTTCACATTTCATGCAGAGAAAAAAGCTGGCTTTGTCACTGATAGCAGAATCCTGACCAGAGTTACACCTTTCTAAGCTACTTGCTTCAGTGGCTTTAGAAGGGTGCAACTCTGCTCAGGATCACACTGTCAGTATGTGGGGGGGGGGGAATCAGCCAATCACAGTTCCCCAAGTCTGTATAACTCATAGGTTTGCAAACACGGTATTATTACAATCACACATTATACTTCAGGCGAACTATTTTTTTAAAAAAACCCACTAAATGGGAGTCAAGTGGCACATTAAAGATTAACAAAATACATTCCAGCACAAGGTGCTACTAGACTCCTGTTTAATTGTGCTCCAACAAACTACCATGGGCTCCGATCATACACAGAAGTTGCCGCGGGATACTCACGGATGCTGGGCAGATTTAACGGGCGCGATCACACCAGCACATCTGGCAAGCGTTGCACACCCGTTGGCAAGCCATCGCATCCCGCCAAAGATCCGTGATCAAAGCTACTGCAGAAACACCAGTATTATCCGCTTGCGACGGGCCACAGATGGACGTCCTCCGTCTGATCGCTCCAGCACCGCATGAAGCGTGCTGGAAACGTGCGCCGACAAAATGCTACCCCTGATTCCCTGCCATCACGTCTGATTGTGTTCGGCCGGGTCAGAAGTGCGGCGGAGCGAAAAGCCACACCTCCCCCCTGCGTTCTCTGGCCAGTGTGACTGGGACCATGGTTGCCCCTCTGGAATGATTAAAAAGCCTGTACTCTGGAAAATGGATTGTGTGAAGAAGTCCTTTAGTTGCTCTTGGGTAGAAAACCAAGCGAGAGGAATCTCTTTGCCTAAACTGAAGGGCTTTCCAAGTGGTGTCCCACTTCCAATTGCTGCCTCCCCTTTCTTAAATCTCCACACATATCCCTCGTCTGCAGCCACCAGGGTCTGGCCCATAAAGGTGGACTGCTGCAGACAGACTCCAGTTGACGCCTTTTCATTGCTCCTTCGCTTGGCTGCAAAAGAAGCCGTTTGGAAGTATCTGACTTGAAACAATCTCTCTTTTTTGTACAGCAGTTCTAACTCTCACCTACTTGCATCTCTGAGCCTCCAGCAGTATGGAGTTCAGGCTTTGCGCTCTCCCCTTGAAAGCTCGGCAGATCTTCTCTCCACTCACCTCAACAAGGTGACCCAAAAGTGTTCCTTCTATCTGATGTGCAGGGTAGGTGGCCTCCTCCACTTAACGCTGGATCTGGCAGGGAGGATCTGAGCATTTGGGATAGAGGTTCACTGCCAGTTGGTGTCAAGCGGAGACTTGAGAAAAGTGTAACTCTCCAGGCAATTCCTCGTTTTATTTTCCTCGTCGGCGTCCAGATATGAAAGAAGGGGGAAATCCAGACAAAAATCCCCCCAAGCAGTTCCAGCCCAAAGAGGAAAAGCTTAGCATCCAGAGCCTAGGACTGCTTCACAACTTAGGGTACATTGCAGCCTCTAGCTCTGGTAATTCATCACATGAGTGCAGGGCCTGGGGGGGGGGCAGCAGGGCCGTCCAGGCCTCACATTCTCGGGGGGGGGGGGTCTCAAATGTACACTTTTGATGTTAACTCTTAATTTGGTTATATTTAAAGTAAAGGTAAAGGTCTCCCTTGCTCGATAGCTAGTCGAATCCAACTCGAGGGGGCGGTGCTCTTCTCCGTTTCCAAGCCGAAGAGCCAGTGCTGTCTGAAGACATTTCTGTGCTCATGCGGCTGGCATGATTAAACACTGAGGCACACAGAACACTGTTACCTTCCCACCAAAGCGGTACCTTTTTATCTACTTGCAATTTCTTGCTTTCGAACTGCTAGGTTGGCAGGAGCTTGGGCCAGAGATGGGAGCTCACTCCATCATGCGGCACTCAGGTCTCGAACTGCTGAACTACTGACCTTCCACCTCCCGTTTTCAGCAGGGGGCCTCAAAAATGGAAGTGGCCTGGGCCCCTCTGTGAGGCCTGCATGAGTGAACCACACACTGATCCATGGATTCATCGTTCTAGGTCCTGTGGCTCACAGACGACCACATGGGTTGGAGTTCTGCAAAAAGGCATCAGTTTAGCCCTGCTTATGGCAAGTAAACTACTGGCAATTTTGGCCACTGCCCACTATGCCCCCAACTGGACCAAAAGAAGGGGAAATTCACTTCTTACAGGGCTCCAGAAAGGAATAATGCAGGACCTTGTATTCTGCGTATAACAGGGTGGATCTTGGTAGGGATACCCCACCATAAAATTATGAAAAGAGAGATTACAAATAGCTTTATTGTATACAAAATAAATCTAAAAAGAATTAAAAGGTAAAGAAACTACACTAGGCACCTGAGAACTGATTCCCTAAGTAATCACACACGCATACACACACCATCTAGAGGCCACACTTATGAAAGGAAGAAGGGAGGAATTTGGGAAGTTTTAGGGAAGGTGCATACAATCTTAAATCCTGGGCTTGAGGTTTGGAGAGTCCAGGGGTAGATGCAGCTGAGGTCCAAGCAGCAAAGCAAGGAGGAAAAAGGAGAAAAGGCCAGCAGTGAATTCTGACCAGTAGAGATCTGGACCAGGGATCTGAGGAATCATTTGCTAGGACCTAGGGCCTTTCTTTTATGAACACAAGATCCCCAGAGAAGATGGGGGGGTTGGCCATTAGGGTTGCCAAATGGTCCCGGGGGGAGGGGAATCCCCCACTTCAAAGCCCCGATTTCCACCCCGGCGGAATCAGGGCCCGGGGGGGAACCCCGCCCCCGAAGCTGCATCACCAGAGGTGACACAGCCACATTGCTACCGTTGGGGGCGTGGCTGAGATCGGCGGGGGGGGGGGAACCACACCGCTGAGGCTCCCCTGCTCCGAGGGGTAAGTGGATTTGGCAACCCTATTGGCCGTCCTGGCTTTGGATCGGGTCGAGATGAAAAGTTTGAATCTCACTGGCTGGTTTTAACTGCAGTCAAACTTTGGCAGGAAAAAGTGAGAGGGAATACCCATTGTGAGCCCAATCTGCCTGGGCACCAAGATCCTGGGCAAGGCCACATGATTAACATACTTTCATTAGAGCAAAGTTTTGAGTCCAGTGGCACCTCTTAAGACCAACAAAGTTTAATTCTGGGTATGAGCTTTCGTGTGTGTGCGTGTGTGCGTGCTTCTTCGGATACTGAAGAATACTCAAAACTTTGTTCTATTGCTTCAGACCATCACAGCTACCCACTTGAATCGATACCTTAATTAGGTCGAAGTGAGCCAGATCTGCATGGGCACAAAAGTTTGGGTGAGTCAAGGTAGCTCCTGAAACAGGATGGAGGGCAATTTAATCACTTAAGTGCCCTTCTTGATTGAGTAAAAGAAGGAAAAAGAGGAACCGGGTATTGGTTAATGAAATAGCAACTTCCTTGGCCTGGGCAGACACCTCTGGGGTATGTCAGGATATTGGGTGATGTCTTCAGCATTGAAAAGTCTTTTGTTGTTGAGAATTATATGCCACTGAGCTGGGGGAGACTGCACTTAATCAGTTTCCAATTCCAGCACACCCTTCCTCTTCTTTCCTGGGATTTTCCAATGTCACGGCTCTACACAGGGTCCCTTTATGAGACTCCCAAGTTTCAGATCCCCTTGACAGTTAGGCTGTCAACTGATTGCTCTCTTGAAGTATCTGAAGGGTTGTCACTTAGAGGAGGGCAGGGAGCTGTTCCTGTGGGCAGCAGAGGATAGGACTCGCAATAATGGGTTTAAATTAAGGGCGGGAAGGTACCGGCTGGATATTATGGACAACATCTTTACAGTACGAGTTGTGCAACAGTGGAATCAGCTGCCTAGGGGGGTGGTGAGCTCCCTCCTCACTGGCAGTCTTTAAGCAGCAGCTGGACACACACCTGTCAGGGATGCTCTAGGCTGATCCTGCATTGAGGTTGGACTAGATGGCCTGTATGGCCCCTTCTGATTTTATGCTTCTATGATTGTAAAGGGGGTGCCCATTAAAACAACTAAGTCCAAAATAACAGGGGGACCCTACTATCCAAGGGGGTCTCGGCTGGAGGAGGGGGCGGGGTCCTCACACCACTGATGCTCAGCTGGTCTGTGGGCAGAAAAATGGGGGGGCAGAAATCATTATCCCCACGGTAAGTACCCGTCTCTATGGTTTCCATAGATTTTTTGGACAAGCACTAGTGCGTTGCCCGAGCACAAGGCCAACACTTCCAGGTCATGCTGTAAGTGATGTCATTGTGTGGTGACAATTGTCATGGTACTCTCTCTTCCCCAGACCAATCCAGGAATGGAAAGAGAAAGACTCATTGACTGAAACGATAAATTTACACAAGAACCCAGGAGAGGTAGTCTCTCTGGATTTACAGACACAGCCACCAGAACCTTTCAACTATAGTCCCTTCCAGTCCAGAGCAAGGTTCACACTCTTAACTGGCCTCTGGGACTTGATACCATAAAGTAGCTTAACTGGGAGAGCGGTTTCAGGCAACAGGATTTAAGCTTGGAGTCAAATGTACATCAATCAGACACAAGTTATAAACAGAATAGAGTTTATTTATCAGAGACTTGCAATCAGAACTAGAAAGACTTTAAAACAAGAAAAACCTATGGCCCTTGGCCCTCACTAAACATTAGAGATCTGCATAGTTACCAACTTCAGGAATCCATAGTCCAAGACAGTCCATTGTAATAAAGTCCAACTAGGTCCCATCTTTGTCCAAGGTTCCAGCCATGTGCTCAGCTGCACCAAAGAATCCTTTGTCTCCCAAAGAGCACATGACAGAGACACAGCATTTCAGGGTACATCCAAGAACAGAGAGAGAGAGCCAGAGAAAAGTGAGCTCCTCTCTAAGGGTTAGCCAATTTGAACCCCAATCTCATTATGACCGGCCCTGGCCAGTAGCCAACCACAATGAGACAGGTACTTTCCAAATTTGGGGTTGTCATGGTAAATGGGTGGGGATAGGTTGGGTCCAGGGACCATCCTCTGCAGTAAGATGATCCCCTGACCCCCTCCCATCCAGGAGGCTACGTGCAGGCATTTGGTTTATGGGGGCAATTTGAGCAAATGGTCAGCCACCTGGCTTCCATAGGAAGTCAGAACAACAGGGGGTACATCCCAAGGGGGGGGAAAGATGAAGCCTACAGACATTCTAAAGGCATTCTAAGGGAGACATGAGGCTCATAGGAATCCATATTCCTATACAACAATGATCGCTGCTCTCCTCACGGTAAGCATCTGCCTCCCCCATTGCCCTACATCAGCTGCCTCTGCATATCTCCTAGGCTGCGGTCATACGCAGAATTAGACCCGACATAGGCGTGAATGCCGGGCGGATTTAAAGGGTGCGATCAGACAACAGCATATGGGAAGCACCACACAGCTGTCGGTAACCTGTTCTGCTCCACCGCAGAACCGGAATTAAAAGACACTGGGGGTAAAATCCGGTAGTAAACGGGTTGTGATGGGCCACGGATGGACTTTCCCGTGTCCGATCGCTCCAGCGCGCTTTCACGCTGTCGGGATGGTCTGATCATGCCATCCCGACTCCATGCCATTGTTTCCCCCACCCCTTCACAGTATGCACATCATTGCAAACACCATAGGGAGCCCTCAGTGCAGAGGTAAAAGGTAAAGGTAAAGGTTCCCTTGCTCGCAAGCCAGTTGAATCCGACTCTAGGGTTGCGGTGCTCATCTCTGTTTCAAAGCCGAAGAGCCAGCGCTGTCCGAAGACGTTTCCGTGATCATGTGGTCGGCATGACTAAACACCAAGGCGCACAGAACGCTGTTACCCTCCCACCGAAGCGGTACCTATTTATCTACTTGCAATTTCTTGCTTTCGAACTGCTAGGTCGGCAGGAGCTGGAACGAGAGACGGGAGCTCACTCCATCATGCGGCACTCAGGTCTCGAACTGCTGAACTACCGACCTTCCACAGCCTGCAGTTCAGCGTCTTAACCACTTGAGCCACACAGTGCAGAGGTGCAATTCATCAAATCCTTGTTTAAGCGCATGGGAAACAGACGGCACAAAAAACCCCGACTCACCCGCAGTTGCATCTGGTCACACAATGACAGGCCGTGCCAACAGTTTCAAAGGGAGGTGTGATTGTGCAACTGCAGGTCAAATTCTTCCGGAGGAAATAGCCTTGCTTCCCCCCCCCCCCCGTTTTATCTGGCACGTGTGGCAGCACCCTAACTTAGGGCTGACTCCTCACCTATTCACCACAGCATGCATGCACTTGCTGACCCCACATCCCCAGTGAACAAATGCACACTGCTTTCCACACACAAACTCTACCTCTTTGTGCTCTACTAATGTGCCTGCTAGGAAAAAGCCACCCATCTAGGGTTGCTGACATGGAGGAGGGGGGAAAAACACTGTACCCCTTTAACAGGGGTCTAATGTGTGGAAATGGGCAGCTGAAGGTTTTCATAGCAGGGAGGACAATAACACCATCTGGTAAATACCATCCCTGAAGAGCAGGGCATCTTTTCTCCAGGTTGTTGGCAACCCTAAATCGTGCACTGACAGCAAAAAAAGAAAATGGCTCTGTTGCAATTTTGATTTTTGCATACTCCAGCCAAGTGAGTCAAAATCTGCCAGGCCTGTAAAATTCCAACCTATTGGGAATCCTAGTCGCCTCTGCCATTCTACTGAGGCTCCTCAGAGGAGAGGAAGAGATTGGATTTATACCCCACCCTTCACTACCCGAAGGCACCCTGTGGGGTAGGTGGGGCTGGAGAGCTTTCGAGGACTGCTCGTGAGAGAACAGCTCTGAAAGAACTTGTGGCTGACCCAAGGTCACACTGGCAGCTGCACATAAAGGAGTGGGGAATCAAACCTGGTTCTCCCAGATTAGAGTCTGCGCTCCTATCCACTACACAAAACTGGCTCTCAGTATGTACTCATGCCAGCAAAGGCCGTCTCTGCAATGCTGTGGGCCTGAGACAGGTCACTGGCCTGCAGGGATAGGGAAAGCCTGATTGGTTTGCTGGGAGCATCTCTGAGAAATATCGAGTGATGCCCCTGAGACTGCTGATCGGCGCATTCCAATACATTGAAATGGATGGACCTCCGTCTCCCGGTGTCACAAGGTTGCCAGGCGTCAGCATTTTCAAGCCATCACACAAACGGCCCCTGACTTTAGGGGCGGTGTGCAAATGAAGCCGGAGGAGGCCGTCTGCGGAGCATCTGTCAATTGAAACCCAGCCATGCATTATTCCAAACCTTCTGCGGTGGGGAGAAGGTTTCTTCCCTCCTCGGCCTGGCTTATTTTCCAATTAGGCCCCCTGACCCCTTCCCTCCCCAGGCTCGAGGCCAGCTGGTTAGGAATATGGGGCGCCTGCCCAGGTTGTCCCTCAGTCTCACAGGCCGGCGGCTGAGTGGAATCTGATTATAACAAGCCGTTTGCCCTCTGCTCTGTAAGCCTCACCTGAAGAAGAAGAAGGGGGGAAAGGGAATAAATAAGGGCCGTTTGGGTCCAAAGCGTTTTGCTGACACGTCGCATTTGCTGGAAGGAAGACGGGGAAGGCACTCTCTTGAAATAGACAAGTAATCGGAGTTTTCCTCACTCGCGATTGGTGGCTGGTAGGCAGGCTGTGAATTCAAATGAACCAGCAAAAGCACATTTGCAAGTCCCATGAGAATCAGAGAGTTTTGAGCTTCCCAGGTGAAGACTGGAGGTTTTATTTTTAAAAAGCATAAACTTTATCCAGCGGTTGTTTGTGGCTAAATAGCATTTCCCCCGAGCATGCATCCAACCGCTGCTCACCCACCAAGATTCCTGTGGCATTTTGCCATCACTGAATGAGGCACTGCCGAGTAACTAACCAGGGCATATCATGCCGGAATGGAGTTCCGGAACCTCTTCAACAAAATTCTTTTTAAAATGTTTAAAAGTTCATGAGTTTTCAGGATATAGATTGAAAACTTCATTTCCTTCTTGAGAGTTCTGGCACCTGTTCCCCCCCCCCAAAAAAAACCCTGTATCTAAAAATCCATAAGACTGTGCGGAGCAGGACTTTCCTTCTCTCCTTTTCTTTTGTAGTCCTCTCTAGCCCCTGAAGCTTTGTTCAAGGGAGGGGGTCAGTAGGCCCCCAGGAACAGCACAGAGGGCCGAATGGGGTCTCCATTGGGAGGAGGTGATCATGGAAATTGCTACAGCCTTTTCTACAACGTCATGCCATCCGAGGAACTCCCTGGTTTGATACATGCCGCTGTACAGGGACAGATCTAGGTTCTGAGAGGCCCTGGGCAAACCGTGCCCACAGGCCCCCATCTGCACATTATGAGCCCCCCCCCCGTCCATGTTGTTACACTCCTCCCACTTTTGTGCCCCCCCCACCTTGCACTGGCTGGGTCATCATGCAGCTGGAAATGATGCTGTAACGGCCATCAGCAGCATCATGCCTGTGTGCCATGTGCCTTTCCCCAGTGCCACTGGGCACCTGGGAGCACTTCAAGTGAACAGATGGGGAAGACGGAGGAGGAGGAGAAGGAGGAGGAGGAGGAGGAGGAGGAGGAGGAGCCCCACTCTCCACTACCCAAAGGAGTCTCAGAGCAGCTTACAATCCCTTCTCCTTCCCCTCCCCACAACTGACACCATGTGAGGTGAGAGAGCTCTCTTGAGAACTGCCCTTGAGAGAACAGCTCTGAAAGAACTTGTGACTGACCCAGGGTCACACCAGCAGCTGCATGTGGAGGAGTGGGGGATCAAACCCGGTTCTCCCAGATTAGAGTCCGCGCTCTTAACCACTACACCACACTGGCTTAACCACTACACCAAACTACACCAAACTGGAAGGGCATGCAGACAGGTGGGAGAGGAGAAGTGTGGGGGGTCAGTTGCAGAGGGCCCCACCAGGAGCCCTGGGTCCTGGCAGCTTTCCCACTTCAAGGTATGCTGGTGCCAGCTCCGCCCCTAGGGTTACCATTCCCCAGGTGGGGGCGGGGGATCCCCCATTTTCGCTGACTTGTGCTCGCCAGCCAGAAATTCCTCCCACCCTCACCCCAAACAGCAACACTGAGCACGACGTGCTGATGTCATACAGAAGTGACAGAGGCACATTGGTGACGTTGGGTGGATAACGCTGTTGCTTTGAGGCAAAACTCTATGGTTTGAGGGTGATTTTACCATAGAGTTTTGCCCCGAAACCAGAGCGCCACCCCCGTCACTGATGTGCCTATGTTACTTCCGGTCACTACGTCACTGCACGTCCTGCAACATCCCCGCCCACTCCCGGAATGCCCAAAAAAAACCCACTGGCGTGACGACTAGACCTGGCAACCCTACTTGCCCCTAAATGAGAACAGAAGTGATGGGGTTGACCTTTCCCCCTGGTCGTATGAAGCTGTGATAGAGAGGGATGCGACATTCCACCCATTTTGTAGTTGATGGGAAACTAAACGGTGCCCTGATGGCAACTGCTTTCGGTGCCTCCGTATGTTTAGGCTAACTAGCAGCCAGCCAGCTTGAATGTCATGCACACTGAAGAGCTGCATCTTACAGGATGCTGGGATGGGGAGGCAACAGACTCAACAAAGAGTCGCGGCTCCAGGGGCAGCTAAAGACTAAGGTTCCTTACGATAGATGCGTTTGCGGACTAGATTCGACTCCCACAGATGCATGAAATTTAGTCCCAGTTGGTTGCTGGACAGATGAATAGACATGAGTACATAGAATCAGCATGGTGTTTTTAGAGTTTGGGACAAGGCCTGGTGAGACCTGGGTTCAAAGAAGAGCTATGAGGAAAGTCTAGAAAGTTTGTGACTTTTCAGTTCAGAAAAAAAAAATCTGACTAAGGGGGAATGATAGGGTTTATAATACAATGCATATTAATTAATTATAAAATTATGCATGGAGGAAGACAGTGGATAGATATTTTTCTCCCTCTCTCATGAGGGAGAAAAATATACTTGCCATGGGAAGTAAAAATACTTGCCATGGGAGCCACTTTGGTGTAGTGGTTAAGAGCAGCGGGCTCAAATTTGGAGAACTGGGTTTGAGTCCTCACTCCTCCACATGCAGCCAGCTGGGTGATCTTGGGTCAGTCACAGTTTTCTCAGAGCTGTTCTCTCAAGAGCAGTTCTCTCAGAGCTCTCTCAGCCCCACCTTTCTCACAGGGTGTCTGTTGTGGGAAGAGGAAGGGAAGGAGCTTGTAAGCTGCTCTGAGACTCCAAGTGAAGGGCGGGGTATAAATCCAACTCCTCTTCTTCTTTCTAGTTTCCTCAGCATCCTGCCTTTCTTTGCAGGAACCAATGGTATTGTATTTTCAGATCCTGATAAAATGACAATAAGGTCCTGGAAAAAAACCAATCAGAGTGAGAGGAACCCATTCTCAACTGGGTATGAATTGCCAAAGCAACATGAATAGCATACACATTATTGTTGTTGTTGTTGCTGTTATTCAGGATATTTTTATACCCAAGTACCTGAATACCAGACACAAGGAACTGAGTCGCTCCTCTTCTTTTCACAGCACATTCTTTAACAGTCCATATGACCCTGTGCCTTGTAGAATCTTGATATATCTGAGGATGTAATTGAAAATATGAAATCTAAAGATTTTCCAGTAAACATTGACTGTGTTTCTACGCACTAGTGAGTTATTGGACGTGCTTTGTATACAAGCTATAGATCATGCGCCCATTAGAAGTCACAGTCACAATCCTCACCTGGCATAAATTGGTGTAAGTCACTGGTTTATCATAGAATCGAGAAGTCTTGACACCAGTGTCAGGATCGGACTCTCTCTCATTTTTTTCTCTCTTTTTTTCTTTGCAGCTGCTGTCCCGGAAAGAAATAACATTTAGCACATTATTGTCGGCCAGTGCAGGATTCTGGAATCCCTTTGTTGCCGAAGGCTATAAATCACCCGTCTCACCTAAGCTCCATCCCCAAGGCCTGTTGTTTATGCAAACTTCAATACCAACATGATTATCATCTAAGCACACCACAGTTTTAAGACCCGAGAGCTCCTAAAGAGTGCTGGAAAAGACACCAGCTGTCAACAGCTGGCCAGGAAACCAGGAGAGGAAGGATATCAAAGCGCTGACATTTCAGACAGCTCTCTGCTGATGGCAAGTGGGGGCTTTGTGGTAGGCCAGATGTATAGATTCTGGGCAAGGACACATTTGCATGGAGATCGCCAGTCCAATCCAACTCCATCACATTCTTCCCATTCAGTGTAAAGGAAATGTAGGGGGATTGGATATACCATACTTGTGGCACATTTTGAAAATTCATACCCCCAATTGTCTGACAGTGGTGGGGCAGAAGACCAGTCTCAAAAGCTAAGCCCAGGCTCTCAGAGAAATAAGCCTCTCCCACCCCCCAAAAAAATATGGGTTTTGGCTGGCCACTTACTTATAAACAGCTTTGGTAATAGGAAATGAGGGTCATTCATACAGGGCGAGGGGCTTGGCTTCTTCACTAGTAGTTTGTGGCAATGAGGGAATGTTAGGAGCTACACAGCCATTCATGGCTCCAGTTGGATCTCCAGTCATGCCTTGAAGGCTGGGCCACTTGCTGGCACTTCACCTGATGCCTCTGAAATCAGGGAAGAGGGGCAAGTCATCTGGTCGTCTCTGCCAGACCTTCTCTGGACTGACTTTCTCCTTTGGGCAGCAGCTATTTTTAAAAGCTTGGGCAGAGGCAGGGAGTTGGCAGCACAGCAAGGTGTTGTGGTTAGGGAGCTGGACTAGAACTTGGGAGGTCCAGGTTCAAATTCCCATTCAGCAAATTAGGGTTGCCAATTCCGGGTTCAGAAATACCTGGAGATTTGATGGTGGGCTTTCGGGAAGGGAGAACCAGTTTGGAGTTCGGGAAGGGAGAGTTAAGAATGTGGACTCTAATCTGGGAGAACCAGGTTTGATTCCTCACTCCTCCATATGCAGCTGCTGGTTTGACCTTGGGTCAGTCATAAGTTCTTTCAGAGCACTTCTCTCAAGGGCAGTTCTGAGAGAGCTCTCTCAGTCCCACCTACCTCACAGGGTGTCTGTTGTGGGGAGGGGAACGGAAAGGGATTGTAAACCACTCTGAGACTCCTTTGGGTAGTGAAGGGCAGGGTGTAAGTCCAATCACTTCTTCTCCTCTTCAGTAGGGTATAATGCCATATAGCCCATCTTCCAAAGCAGCCATTTTCTCCAGAAGTGGAATAAATGGTTTAATTAATTAGTAAGCTCTCAATGTAGAATGGAGACCTGTTGTAGTTCCAGGACGTCTCCAGCCCCTGCCTGGAGGCTGGCAACTCTACTCACCATGGAATTCATAGGATGACCTTGGGTCAGTCACTTTCTCTCAGCTTAACCTACCTCACAGGGTTGTTGTGATGATAAAATGGAGGAGAGGAGAATGATTTTGTAAGTGACTTTGGCTCCCCACTGGGGGGGGGGGAAGCAGGGTGTAAATATTAAGTAAATAACAGAATGTCAAACCACTGGAGCTGGGTGCCATTCCCATTGCATCACTCTCCTTATTGGGGAACTTGCAGCCACTGCTGCCAATAATTATTTGAGGCTGCTCCTTGTAGTATATTCAAAGAACCATTCAGGCAACAAAAGGTACGAAACAGAACTGGTCAGTAGAAGAGGCCTTGTCAGCCGTCTCTCTCTCCCTTTCAGCAGATGGAAAGAGAATGGCTGTGGATGGCCTCCGGTGGGACAGGGACAGTCTCCATCTCAGTGGCCTCAGTTGGGGAAGCACAGCGAGGAGAGCACCAATTTGGTATTGGGGCCCTATGCGCTCATCACCATAGGTGATGGTGTGGAGGCCACAGGCATAGTTCACACCTGTCCAGCTACTCCAGACTCAAAAAGGCACATGATGTATCAAAGGCTAGTGCAAGCCGGTACTTGATCATGCCAGGATGGTACAGTTGGCATTGGCTGGCTTTTTTCTTAAGGCTAGCCTAGGCCAAGACCTTGTGTTCTGTTATTAGAGAGTCAACATGGAATGTTTCCTTCAAGAGTTGATAAGTAGTAATGGATAAGAATTGGGATTGCTACACACTCAGATAAAGCAAATACTTAGGGTTCCCAAATCCCCCCGGGGGGCGGAATTCCCCCCGGTTTCGAGCCCCGATTCCCGCTCCTGTGGAATCAGGGCCCAGGGAACACACACACACCCCGCGTGCATCACCCGGAAGTGACGTCGCACACTGGGGGCGGGGCCACGCCTTTTGAGGGGTAAACAAAGAGTTTTCCCCTCAAATGGCGTGGCCCCGCCCAGCGTGTGACGTCACTTCCGGTGATGCTCCGGAAGCGCGCGCACGTCCCTGGCCGGCTCCCGGAGCGACAGGCCGCTCCCCCGCCGGTAAGATTTTTCTATTTGGCAACCCTAAAAATACTGTGAAACGAATTGTTTACATTTTGCAGCATTTGTTAGCGTGTGAGCGATAATAGAAGAGAATTTTCTACAGAATTACTACAGTAAATGATTTTGGAACATATCTTTATTGACTCTTCGTTATTTTTGTCACGGATGTTGTTTTTGGATTTCCACTTCCCCCCGTGATCTCTCATTTTTGGCTTCTCAGCCAAGAGGATGGCATGAAAGACCTTGACCTCTTTGCTGATCTCTCCATCTGCCGTACATCACTTTCCCCATATATTCACATTTCCCCTTATGAATTCTGGGGGCAAGTATTGTCTGGCTTTTTGACTAGTTGGCTCATATTTTTGATTCAGTAGTTACCATATGAAGAGTCTGCACTATGGGAAACAGCGTCTGAGATGACCTGTAAGAGGCATTTTTCCTAAATTCTACCTCTTTGTATATCTGTTCGACAGTCCCCAGTAGTGACACCGTGGAACTTAGCAAAATGTGAAGTTAATTTTATTTAAGCCGAACAGTCAAATTTCCAATTATGATTTAGGCATTTCGGGTCAGATTTTTTTAAACATAAAAATCTAAATTATGAATGCTGGAAATGAACAGAATGTCAGTCTTTTTTGGGGGGGCAGTCATGTTCTTGTTCTACTACTGTTTCGTCAAACCCTTTCTTGAACCAGCCAAATCTCACTTGAACCAGCCAAATCTCCAGTCAGGGCTCTTCCACACCAGGTTTTTTATGCAGCTTGGATTCTTAACTGCCTCCTTTTCACAGGTTATCATTTGCGCTGCTCTCCCTTTTTTAAAAAAAAAATATGTTTTCCTCATTATTTGTTTTTTCAGACCAAAACCCAGGGGGAAATGGAAGAAAAATTGGGACAGCAGTGACCAGCAAATAATACTGTCTGTAAGGGAGGGGCAAAGCTGCATCGAAAACCCAGTGTGGAAAAGCCCTTATTCTGGGTAATTTTTACTCTACCCTTCCTTTAAGCAGCCACTTCATTCCCACATTACCCTTGCAACAACTGGCTGAGGTAGGTTAAGCTGAAAGAGACTCCCCAATGTCATCAAGTAAGCTCTGTGTGGTCTCTCCAGTCTTAGCCCAGCCCATGAACCACTACACACAACCAGGGGTCATTTCCTGCAGGAGCGAACAGGAGTGGAGCTCTGGCAATAAAGAGCCCAGGGGGCGGGCACATGCAACAAGCTCCACCCCCTGCTCCCAGCAGCCTTCAGTCAGAGCAAGAAGCAGCCAGGTAAGTTGCAGAGTTCCCCCCGGCCCCCCAGTCCAAAACAGTCCAGTGGCACCTTTAAGACCAAGTTTTATTCAGGTACAAGCTCTCCCTCCTCTGGAAGGACAGATCTGCATGTTCTCTCTCCCCCCCCCATAGCTAGCAATCCAAAACAGTCCAGTGGAGCCTGAGCGGTGGGTGTTGCCTTCTGACACACTTCCGTTGATGTCAGGGGGTGTGGTATATGCAAATAAGTTATGCTAATGAGTTAAGCTAATGAGCTCCTGCACCTCTTTTTCTGCGAAATTACCCCTGCACACAACACTGCCTCATCGTAACCTCTTGTCAGCCCTCACAAGGGAAGCAGGTGAGAAATATCTTGCTAGCAGCTACAGGAGATCTGGGCCAAAGGCACAAGCCTGTGGTATAAGCCCAAGGACTCTTTGCTCTTGGCTTGCAGCCCGGGGCCCAGTGGATCCCTCACTTGCCTGAGATTTGGAGTATTCTTGGGGGCGAGGGTTGTTCATTCGTTTATTTGAATTGTACTCTGTAAGCTGCTTTGGGTCTTCATTTGTGAGAAAAGAAGGTTAAAAACAAAGAAAATCCCTGATTCTCTCTCCCTAATATAAATTGTAGATTTATTTATTTAGTCCCCGGTCACACGGAAGGTTTTGGGCCGGGAGAGGGACGGATCGGGGGCACAGCAAACGGGCGCGATCTCACCACAACATCTGGGAAGCGGCGTGCACCCGTCCCCGATCCGTCCCTAACCCCGGAAAACCCGCTGCAAAAAAGAACCTCCTACAGAGGAGGACTTACCTGCAGCACCGCAGCAAGCGTGGCCATGGGATCGCCACCACGCCCGTTGTGCGTATCTATCCCGGCTCCCCACCAAACTGCGCATGCGCACACATGCGCAGTTTGGCTGCCGCACTCTTCTTTCTGTGGCTTCCCCCCAGCATCTGATCATGCCGGGGAGGAAGTGCGCGGCGGCTCAGGGGATCTATGTGATCCCGCCGCCGCGTGCCTCTTTTGGTGCGGCTTTAAAAAACCGCACTTTGCCCGTCCTTTTTCCCCCGTGTGGCAGGGACCTTATTGTCTTTACTGCTTTTGCAACCAGAACAAACCCTCGTCCCACAATAAACCTCGTTCCACAGGAAAACATGGAATTTAAAGGCTGCTTCTGCAACAGTTGCCATGTGATTTGACAACAGCTGCTAGAAATTTTGCCACACGCAGAGTAGTTTGTTTGTCTTCCTCTCTCGCAGAGTAGTTTGTTTGTCTTCGTCTCTAAGTAACCAGGATGGTTTTGCCTCTGGAGAGAGGAAGTCCTGATTAAATAAAGGGGAGATCAGTTCATCTCTTAGAGCTGAAAATTTGGGACAATCAAGCAAAATATGGTCCACAGAGTCAATTTAAATTGTAAGGCTTCCAAGCATGGTTCTGTCTTATTCTCATCAACGTAGGAGCTGATTTTCTTGGTGTCATGGTCTTCTAAGCAAAACAGTGGGGCTAGCCCTTATCAGGGCAACATGACTAACTGTAGAACCAGCTTCCAGGGTAAGGTCTGCTGAGAGAGAAAAGGAGCTAGAACAAGGCATGGATAGTGGATTTTTATAGCATATCTTGCAATCCCACTCATTCTGGTGTTGCAGTAGGAGCTCTGATCCAGGTAACACCTAAATCGGGGGTGTCAAACATAAGGCCCAGGGGCCAGAACTGGCCCATCCAGGGCTTTTACCCAGCCCACAGGCAACTGGTATATATGGAAGTGTAAGGTACTCTCCCTTTTATGGTATCCCTTGGGGGAAATCTGGTCTTGCATATGATTAAATACATTTACTGGGGGTTTTGTGGGTTCCCCAGCAAATCAATTGCTGTCACAGCAAGGAATCAATTGCTTTTGTTTGTATTTTGAGTAAAAAATAATAATAGGCTGCACTCACATGGAACATTAGCCACGCTAGAGAGCTGGAAGATAGACGGATTTTCCGGGTGTGATCTCACCGCCACATCTGGGAAGCGTAGAGCCAGAGGTCATTTCGGGGGGAACGCGGGGGAATGCAGTTCCCCCGGGTGAGGGGCAGGGAGCGGGACACATGATGAAGCCCCGCCCCCTGCTTCCAGCCACCCTGCTTCCAGCACTCATTCAGCCAGGAGGAGGCAGAAGAGGGAGGGTAAGTTGCTTCCTCCCCACCTCTCCCCACCCCTGCCTGCCTGGGGCCAGGGAGGGCCTTGGTGGGGCTTCCTCGCACTCCCGCTGGCCTTGCAGGTCCACCGCCAGGCCCCTGATGTCAGGGGGTGTGGCATATGCTAATGAGTTATGCTAATGAGTTCCCCTAGCTCTTTTTCTACGAAATGACCCCTGCTGCTTGCAGTTCATTGGATCCAAGTTTTTTTTTCCCAAGTCTCCATGGATGCGCACAAGCACCCAACGGAGCATGCGCATACTTTGGTGTACCAAAAAACCCCAAACCCGTTTGCCACACCGCGCCGCTTCTTTGCTACATGGCAGGATTGTCCTATGATCGGCACCTCCCCCTCCCCACGGGACCTCCACTGAACCTCCACTGGACGATCCATCCTCTAACATTTTCTATCTGGGTTCACCACTACCTTTGTCTGCCGGGCTGAGGCGGGATCATGGGGAACTTCTATAATACGTGGTTAATCCAGGAGTGTATCTGGGTCCCTAGATTCTGAAGTGTCCAAGAGCAGGGTATCCTCCATGGCTGCTGTATATGTATACTTTTGATCCCATCATTTATTGGTGTGTCTATGAGTGATCATCTGAAAGGAACGGAGGAGGAGGCAGCGCAGCAACATTGGCGCTGTTTCTCTGAGCAGAAAGACAAAAATCCATATGCTGACTCAGACCACTGGTCCATCCATACCATGTATTTTCTACTCCAGCTGGCAGCCGCTCACCATGGTCTCAAGATTCTTTCCCAGAGCCTAGAGACTGCACTTGGGACATTCTTCATGCAAAGGATGTGTTCTGCCACTGAGCTATTGCCAGATGGTAAGCAGGCAGGACAGAAGGCAGGAGGAGTGAAAGGGATGGTTTTCATGGGAGGTGGACAACGGAATCCTCAACCAGTTGACTCAGTTGGGAGGCCTTTCCACCTCCTCTAGGGGCCTCCCTGTTAACAGAGGAAGCAGATTTGCATACATGTTCAACAAGAGGAATCAGGTTGTGCATACAAGTGCTCCATAGGCAGACTGCAGAGCACAGAAGATATGGGATCAGTGATGTAAGTGGAATACACCAAGGTTAATCTGAACCTCACTGAAAAGAGCAAAGGAAAGTATGTAAGCAGCAACTGCACTACCAAACTTCAACGTGTTGATCGGCAGACATAAATCTGTTTCAGTTGACAAGCAAACCCACATAGGCATATTTAACCAAACACTTATTTTTTTTCCATTTTATTCAATAATTGCCTTTAATACTAAAATGCATTAGATTTTTCGAAGCAGAGAAATAAAGTCACATCGAAGTGGGGAAAACAAAGTTTGCATCAGTTTTCTTTTTTAAAAAAAAAAGGAAGAAAAAGAAAAAAAACAACGTGGCAGGTACACCGTTCTTTTGAAACAAGAGTTGTAATAATTTAATAAAGCTGCTTTATCATCTTCATAAAATAGACAGCATGGTGATTCTTTCCCCCCCCCATTTCCCCCCGTTTACAATGATTCAATCACTGTGAAAATGTACATAACATACATATCAGCATATACAACAAATTTTGTTCTTCGGACTATCAGCAACGGAGACGCCATGAGGAATTGTAGTCAAGTATCGTTGAACTCGTTCCTCAGTTGTGCAGGCAAAACAGTGTCCATGTCAGCATGGTGTAGCTCTTCCGTCCCCCTTGCCGTTGTGGCAGGACTCCAAAACACCTCTGCAACTTTAGACCTCAGCATTTGATTTAAGCCAGGTGGCATCCGTTGCTGAAAAACACAAGCTTCCACCAGGTCAGCTCTTTGTCATAAAGATTACACGATCCCAGCTTGAATCAGCTGAACGTCAGCTGATGCCAGTAACAAATCCGTTTTCACCAGTGCCACGGTGAAGTTTGCCGGGTTCCTCTGCTAAAGTTGACGTACACTGGGTCAACAATTATCAAAAGCTGCAAACGCAGCCGTACCAACACGATAATCAATTGTCCCCATTGATCGACAAATGTGTTTTCATTTGTTAACGAGGTTCTTATTTTTCCCTCCTCTCCGAGAGTAATTTCCACATATTAATTGGATAATGTGTTCTTTACAACTTGTTTCCTATTTGGAAAAAAAGAAAGAAAGAAAGCAAACTAAAAGTAATTCACTTCTGCACAGCATGTGGGGTCCACAGGCCATCTCCAGCTTCACAATTTAATTAGAGAAATGGCAATAGCGTCACCTTAATGATATATTAAATGCTCATGTCCATTTCAGCCACAAATCATGTTTTATCAAGCCTTCCCAGCCCAAACCCTGGATTTTCAAAGGAGGGAAAACATGTGATCTGATGCACAGAACAACTGGCTCAGGCTACTCTAGCAATAGGGTAAGAGGATTTTTTTTTTTCCCCTTAAGAAAGCCATGAATTCATTTGCATTATGGTATATACCTTTGGAGCCAGGATTCCAGAGAATAGGCATTGATTAAATTACAGCTGTGTATAAAAAGCATGACTGGAAATCAAATCCTTATTATAACTGGCAGAAAACAGAAAGCTGATTCAACAGGTTAGCAGAGCACGTTTGACAGCAGGAAACATCGTGTAGGATAGGGAGGGGAGCCGAACCAGCTCCTTTAGATGACTTTCCTTAAACTAAAATGACAGAGAAATGGAGTTTTCAAAGACACTCAAAACTCTGTCTCCAGTACAGGCAACATTAGATGGTTCAAATCGACATGCCGACACCCCAGTTCTGAGCCCTGCATGCTCTTCCAAGCACCAAATGGAGCTCTCCCATTCATTTCAAAGGAATTTGGCCACAAATTTATACCTCAAATCAGAATGAACAGAGGAGTCGATGCTGATGGAAAGAGGGGGAGAATTGCTTGTACATTTGAGTCCACCAATGTGTAAGAAATCGTCCACCTGGGGCACGATAATTTATGCACACTGAACCGATGCTGTACCGAACCACGAACATTGCCCTTATTGAAATGATGAGTGCCTGTCAATGTTGATGGCACCACACATTTGGAGGGCACTGAAACCCGTCCCTTCTCTCGACAAACTGATGAGCGCCATCAGCAGCAACTGTCTCGGACCGAGGGCTGGCACACTCAGCAGCAGAGCATGTAGCTGGGCCTGCCCTCCGCTGGACCAGATCCAATACATTTACAATCACATCCCAAAGACATTAAGACCCTAAAATTGTTTTAAAGTATATGGGGGGGGGGAATGAAATTAAAATGATAGGACAAACTTGTAGACTATGGGTTGGATCTAGACTAACCCTTCCACTAATGGGAAAGGTGTGGCAATTTCCACTGATTCCCTCCCGTCCTGCTGCAGACATCCCCTGATATGCCTTTCATGCTGTTCCTGAGGTTCCCTTAACTCCTAGGAGCAGCATTTGGGGGAAGATGAGTGGGCTGCAATGAGACAGGGGGGAGGCAGGAGCATTCCGTTCCACTGACGTGCCTCACGTAAGGAGCCTGTGGGGTCCAAGGACCACGGATTCCACACGGGAACAGCAGTTAATTCAAGTCAACATCACAAGGCACAATCCGCAGGATCTTGGGAATCAGCTGGTCCTAAAGGGCCCGTCCCATGCCACCACTTTCTTCACGGCAGCCAGGAGTGTCACACTCTCTCAGACTCAACACGATGTTGAAGTTTGACATCAGGCTGTGCTGGTCATCTCTTGCCCCCGTCCCTTTTCCAGCTCGTTGGGCGGATCCTGCCAGCACTCAGGTCAGGGCACTTGGTGCAAATGTAAAGAATATGCAGACTCCAAGCCATGGGAGAGCGGGGTCAGATGAGCATGCTTAATTAGGGTTTGAGGGTCTACGGGGTGCCCAGTCTGGGCTACAAACCTATTACCATGATAGAGACTATTTATGTCACCTTAGGAAAGGAGGAAGAGGAGGAGGAGGAGGAGAGTTGGTTTTTATACCCCACTTTTCTCTACCTGAAGGAGTCTCAGAGCGGCTTACAATCTCCTTTCCCTTCCTCTCCCCACAACAGACACCCTGTGAGGTAAGTGGGGCTGAGAGAGCTCAGAGAGAACTGCTCTTGAGAGAACAGCTCTGAGAGAACTTTGACTGGCCCAAGGTCACCCAGCTGGCTGCATGTGGAGGCATGGGGAATCAAACCCGGTTCCCCAGATTAGAGTCTGCCACTCTAAACCACACTGGATTGTTTCTTTTATGACCTCTGGAATTATATGTGTAGGATGGAATCACATGGGAGATGGGGCCTATTACAAGGCATAGTTTGTATGAGGCTTAGAGGCACGCTGCTTCGGGCCCCAGGGGTCTCCATTTGCCAGACGACAATATCAATGAATCAATCCACTCGGGGGACCATGTTTCCAAGAGTTTATAATCTTGCAGCAATTAAAGTGGGTGTAATATCATTACTAATGTCTCTTCTTTTGTTAAAAAAAAAAGTTTCAAATGACAGGACAAATAAAACACCTCGGCGGTATATAAATTAGAACGCCAAACGGGGAAAGCAGACCGTCGAGCCCTATCCATTTTCTCCACCTTTTTCTAAAGAAAAGAAATTACTCCAGCTTATTTGATTTCCAGGGCGATAAAGATTGGAGGCTGTTTTTCCTGTAGCCATTTTTTAATTTAAATAAATCAAAAGTGACTAAATTTTTTTTTATCAAGATAGGTTAGAGCCGGGAAGATTGTTTCTCTGGAAACCATTATTTTCTGTTGATTGGCAGAGCAAGTGTTGAAATAGCAATATATTTCCTTCCCCGTGATCTCTGGACTCGAAGGAGTATGTTATGGGGCAGAAAATTCTATCACATGTAGGGTTAATGACAGCAACAGAACCGGTGCTTCCAGCCCTCTCTGGGAAATTATCCTGTCGGGAGCAAAACAAGATTCGATTCCATCTAGTGCAAGGTGTCCCTCACTTCTACAGAATATCTCTTACATGGAAGTCTAAGCAGTCTTATCTTCGGGGGGGGGATCATACTCTCACAAACCTGTTGCCACGCAAAACAAGCACTAGGTAAAGAGAGAGAAGAATCATCTGCTGGTTTGTTTTCTCCAAACAGGAGGCACACAAACGTCATCTGCAGTGCCGTTACATTCAGACTGCCTGCTCTTCAACGTAGATTCTCTATTGCTTGCTTGATCTACCTCCATGATACATGGAGAAAACAGAAGTGATGCTGCTACTCTCCACCACATCTCCCCCAACATGGAGGCACAAACACACCCATCTGGATCACTACTTCCCAGCCCTCCCTACCCTTCCCCCCCCCAAGCTAAACAGGTTGTCAGAAAAAATCTGGAAAATCCCAGGGCACCTGAGAGACCTGCTAGTGAGCTATACATTGTGACACCTTTAAGCTCAAAGCAACCACTGACACAGGAGGCTGCCTTCTGCATCTCTGTATTATTCATTGTTCTGTGTTCCCTCCAACCTCCTTTCAGTCAGCCCCCAGTATTTTCCCAGGTCTCTACAGTGGATGCAACTGGGCCATTCAGTTACTGCTAATGCAGAGACGAAACAGACTTTCCTTCTCCTCTGCGGAGGCTGCCCACTGTGTCTCTGTAAGAGTGCATTTTCTGGGTTTGCCTCCTTCCAATCAAGAGGCATGTCCAGATGAGTGGTTATTATTACTGACTGAAATGGGGTGCATCCTTTTCTCTTACATGTACTAAAATAAAACTTCTGGGCGTGGAAGAGTGTTCACTGTAAGAATATACCACCTCAAAAAGAGTACAGTCTCGAGGATGGCAGCCAAACCAGTGCTCACCTGACTGAAATTAGGAATCAGACAATTTTGGAACAACAGATCTAAGGAGAATACTAATTTGCAACATGCAAATCTGACTGACAACCGATGAGGGCCAGGGGTAAAGCATTCCATCGGTCCACCGTCATGTTTAAATGCACATATTACATGTGCACACTGGATGCTCACTGGATGACCCTGGACCAGTCTCTCTCTCTCTCTCTCTCTCTCTCTGTGCTAAACCTGTCTCACAGGGATGCTAAGAAGAAGGTGGAGGAGGAGGAGGAAGAGATTGGAGTTATGCCCTGCCCATCACTCAGAGTCTCAGAGCAACTTACAGACTCCTTTCCCTTCCCCTCCCCACAACAGACACCCTGTGAGGTAGGTGGGGCTGAGAGAGCTCTGACAGAAACTGCTCTTTCAAGAACAGCTCTGACAGAACTATGGCTTGCCCAAGGTCATCCAGCAGCTGCAAGTAGAGGAGTGGGGAATCAAACCCGGTTCTCCCAGATTAGAGTCCACACGCTTAACCACTACACCAAAAGTGGAGGAATCTTTTCCCTGTCTTAAGCACCTTGAAAAAAGGGCAGAATAAAGATGTGATTGATATTGTTACAGGCTAATAGGCCAATGCACAGTCAGTATCTTTAAACACGACAGGGTACATATGGAATGTCTACAACAACATACATGGCTGATATCACTTATAAATTGGACCTCAAAATCATTCTTGTTTGTTATGTAGTATGTTTGTTTGTTGGTGTATAATATGAAAAATAATAAAAGTGTACCTTATGGGTACTTTAAAAAAATCATTCTTGTCTTCTGGTCTCTCCTAAAACCATGGTAGATCTGCTTGAAAACCAACCAGTGGTCCTGTAGAAACAATGACCCATCATTCCTTGAGACACCAAAAAGAAAGGAAGGAAGATGGAAACTGATCTCATAAAAGTTTCAGTACAGCACATCTACCAACTGCAAATGAGATGCTAGAATAAGATCTTGGGAAGAAAAAGCGAATGGTGGCGTGAAGGGGGAACGGGAGTATGTGGGAGAATCATCGGGCCAGATGACAAAGAGCTGTGGCAAACTTGTATCTATGTTTTGCAGTTTCCCTAAGTTTTTGGGTTTTGTCTCTTTGTAGAAAAAAAGCAAAGAAATGAATGAATACACTCGAAAGCCTTTTCCATCACTAGACATACAGGAATTTGCAATATCAAATACGATAAGAGTACAGATAAGCAAGTGGCGGCGGAAGGGTTTCAAAGGCAGGGGTGGTCATAGCAAAAGAGCAAGACCTCAAACGAAACAGTGGGCTTGGGGTGCCTGGCGAGGAAGAAACCTCAGTGGCTACGGTCTACAGCTCCTTGGGGTTCTGATGCACACGTAGCAATTATGAGCACTGAGAGCACCAAAGCCCTGCTTGGCACATAAGACCTTCCACGTGTGCACCAAAACTGCTGGATCAAGGCAAATGAATTGCAAGTTCACCGTCATGCTATGAGAAATGGCTGTTCCACTGTCTAACCTAGAGGCATGTCGAGGTAAATATTCTAGATTACCAGATACGAGGAGGGTTTTGTGTTTTTTTTAAAGATCCAATTCTTCATCAAGAATGGAATTTCATATTAGAGTGTTTTTTTATACAAAAATATAAATCCAAAATACTTCATAGCTAATACTTTCCATCAACCGAACTGCCGCCATTCTGCCACTCCCTTGCCACGGAAAACAGGAAACTGCCCTGGTTTGCTTTGACAAACACCCCTGCCGCCTGTTGAACCAAGTGGGATTGTCACATTAACGATAGCTTCATTTATAAACAATACATTTAGGGAAAGCTTTTAAATACAGCGAATTTGTGAACCGTCAGTAAGCTGTTAAAAACAATACACACGTCCAGCCGTGTCGCTTCCCTTCCTCTACGGCACCGCTTAGAGCACTATGTCTTTTAGCCTCTTCACCCCGGGTGAGTCTTTCTCTCTACATTCTTGCAGAAGAGGGTTAATTTCATGCATTATATTTTCACTGTCTGCACCCCTCGGCTCCGCCTCCATGGGCCGAGAAGGGCCATTGTTTACAAACGGCTCCAGGTCGCGATTTGCTGGGCAGTGCATTATGTTGTAGGACACTGATGGTTTGCTAGACAAGGGGCTCTTCAGGTGGACGGGTGACGTGACAGGGCTGACGGCTTCACATCCATTCCCTGCCTCTCGGACCGCGCCATTGACCTTTGGGCTGCAGATGGGAGGATCCACAGTTCTTTTGCCTTTCAAGTTGACTGGGCCCCTGGGTTCCTCGGGAACGGGCTCGCTCCCGTCTTTGCCAAACGTCGCAAAAGTTCTCTTTGTGCTACAGTCTTCGTAAAGCTCTGTATCCACAGTGCTAGCTTCTATAGAGAGGGACATGACATTCCTTCCGTGCTCGGGGGATTTAGCTCGGCTGGGGACGGGGTTCCGAGGCATCCAGCATCGGTCAGAATGGCCAAGGATCCGGCACTCTTCCCTGCAGTGGAATCCTTCACTCTGATCTGTGGACAGAAAACAAAGAGGGCTTATGACATCTACCGTTTCTGCCCAATTCAAAACATTTACTTGCTAAAGCTGCAGTTCTAAAACCTGTTGCCGCATCACATAGACAGATCCTTCTGGTTCATTACAGGGACCGAGAGTCAGACAATATATTTACACCGCATCCCTAAACGAGCTCGAGAGAATTCCCCTCTTCGCTGAGTAATCCTAAAACTGTATTTCTTAGTCGAATTGGAAGAATATGCCCAGAGTACAGTATAGCCTTGTATACTGTAGGATAAGAGCAAACTGCTTTCCAAAATAAGGCTCCAAGCTACCATCAACCAATAACATCTATGCACCAAAGACTTAAACTGGTTCAATACTTATTCCTGGTCCATGAGTAAGCCCTGAGATTGTGATTCTGTGAGAGATGGGATCTCTGAAAGAGAATTCTCAGCATCCCTACCCAACTACAATTCTCAGGCATCTCGAGGCAATCTGGGAAAGCCTTAAAATGCTTTGGATCTGCCTAAGTGTCTAGTGAGGATCTACCCAGAGAAAGGGGCATTTGCCCCCTTTTTAATCCCATGGGAACACCTCTTGCTCCCTGAAACCAGTTGCAGGCATTTACGACCTGACATTTTGAAGGGCCGTTTTTTATTGCAAAGGCTCCTCCTCTCCACCCCCACCCACCCACCCCTGGCTTTCATTGTTATTTGCACAGGTTGAAGTTCAACCTCCAACAGGTTAGGTGTCATTTGGCATTTTCTGCTGCTGTTGCCGCTGCTGTCAGAACGAAAAAGCTAAAGGAAAACAAGCTACGAAGGGAAATAAATTAAACCAGTTTTTGGCCTGCCTGCCTGCCTCGCTGCTCCAAGTCAGCACTTTCCTTCCTCCCGTTGCCGGCACTAGAAGGAACAGTGCTTCAAACCGTCCTGAGCATGAGACGTCCTCCATGTCAGGGTATGGTTTTCGCTGGCTCTTCTCCTCCCCCCCCCATTTCAGTAGATCTGTTCTTGATTTCCTACTGGAATGCAGAGATGCTGCCTATTCACAGCTGCCCGAGTGCTTCTCAGCATCTTGCGCATGTACAGGATGGAGCCAGGCACTCACGGATGGCAGATGGTTTTGCTCTGTGGCTAAAGGTGAATCCGACAATATAGAGAAAGTGTGGTTGCTGCAGAACTTCTGCACCCTCTCCTCTGCTCCCTTCTACCTCCACATAATGCCCAGTCGGTTGTGATGTAATGACACTCTTCACCCAAAGAGTGATTAACACTTGGAATTCACTGCCACAGGAAGTGGTGGCGGCTACAAGCATGGACGGCTTCAAAAGGGAATTAGATAAGCATATGGAGCAGAGGTCCATCAGTGGCTATTAGCCACAAGGTATAGATAGGGACTCTGGGGCAAGTGATGCTCTGTCTTCTTGGTGCTTGGGGGGGCCAGCAGTGGGAGGGCTTCTAATGTCCTGGCCCCACTGCTGGACCTCCTGATGGCACTGGTATTTCTGGCCACTGTGTGATACAGAGTGTTGGACTGGATGGGCCTTTGGCCTGAGCCAACATTGGCGTCTCTTGTGTTCTTATGTTCTTATGTTAATGATGTGATGTCATTATGCTAAAAGTTATCCCTTCCCTGCTCCGTGGCTACTCCTGGCAGGGTGACGTGAACACATGAAGCTGCCTTGTACTTGCCCAGTGTAGATGATCTGTCCACATGCTGACTCACTGTTCGGTGAGGGAAAGCAGGCACGAGCACACTGGCCCCAACTCCCGCCTTCACACAATTGCCGAGTCATCTGCACGGTGCGAATGTGTGGAGGAAGTGCCCGTATACATGCCCTATCCCCACAATAAGCAACATTCAGAAACCACCGGTCTCGGGAAGGGGGCATATGTGCGGGTACTTCATGTGCTCATTTGCACCGTGCAAAGGTGGGTGCGGGGCAGCACATTCATGCCCACCCTCCCTCTGCTTTGATGCACCATGCAGACAGGTAGGGTTGCCAGGTCTCGGTTGGAAAATACCTGGATACTTTGGGGGTGGAGCCAGGAGATGGTGGGGTTTGGAGAGAGGAGGGGCCTCAGCAGAGTACAATGCCATAGAGTCCACCCATCAAAGCAGCCATTTTCTCCAGGGGAGCTGTTCTCTGTCAGCTGGAGATCAGTTGTAAAAGCGGGAGATCCCCAGGCCCCACCTGGAGCCTGGCAACCCTACAGACAGGTCATCTGCACAGGGCTACTGAGTCTGACCACTGGTCTATCAAGGTCAGTGTCGTCTATTCAGACTGGCAGCAAACTCTCCAGGGTCTCAAGCAGAGGCCTTTCCCATCACCCGCTACCTAGTCGTTTTAACTGGAGATGCCGGGGATTGATCCTGGGACCTTCTGCAGGCCAAGCAGCCGGCCTATCACTGAGCCACAGCCCCAACCCAATGTCGTGTCACATGTTGAGCTGCACCAGGCGTTAACAGGGCAATGGGAGGGGGAAAATGAGGCTGCTGTTCTCCATATTACCTAGTTCCACTCTTAGAAACACCAGAAAGTCCTTGGTTTGAATCTCCAGAAAGTCCCTGGTTTGAATTTCACCTTGGCCATGAACTCATGAGGCAAGCCACTCACACTCATCCTCAATTCTCCTTCTGAAAATATGGGGGCGATAATACTGACCTACCTTACAGGGTTGTTGTATTACTGAGCTAGGACATGCAGTGTTTAGAACACTCTAAAATATATCAATGGTTAACAACAACTACCATTCTTGTTATTGTTACTACTGCTGCTGCTGCTACTGCTACTACTACTACGTATATTTAGTCCTGGACAGATTCCTCTGTAAAGAGATCTAGCTCTCTCCAGAGATATTCACAAACCCTGCAAAGATTAAGTTTTCTCCTAATGAACCTCTCACATTCACTTAATACAGTTGGAGCATTACAGGTTGGGCATCTAAAGTCAAGGGGAATGACACTAAAAGAATAATAGAACACCCGCAAAGCAAACCACAGTAGTCCTTTCAGAAGCCAACGGGGAATTCACATTTGGTTTTCTCCAACAGCAGACCTCAACCACAAACTACTTTTGAAATGGAGAAGCCCTTTGCAACAGGAAATGGGGATCAGCTGTGGGTGTGATCTTGAAGAGAAATAAGCACAATGGTTCACAAGGATGCGGCACAGGAGCGAGAAGCAAGGTGACACAAGGCTGCCATGGGTAGCGGGGGACAGCAACGGGGGGGGGGGGGGTTGCGCGTAAAACGGCCCGTCAAATCGACCATAAGCATTTTGTGTACGGTGGAGTCATGAAAAGTGCCCACCTATCACCCATAGCCTGAGGCCAAAGACAGACAGAACATTTTTAAAGCAGTGGAGTTGACTTGCAAACACATTCACTTTGTTCAGTCCAAATGTGTCTTTCCAAGCCTGGGGGTGGGGTGAAGCTGTTCTGCAAACTGTGAATGGCACTGACTGGCTTGTGCCTGTGATGTCATCAAGAAACCTCCTTCCGATCCCCAAAGGAGTTTTGCACTTTTTAAAAGGTTGCTATTATTTATTAGTTAGGCGGCAGAGGATCAGGTAAACTGATAAACATAACGATGGGATTAAAAAAAAGAGGCGAGCCACCATTAAGCAAAAGCAAAACCAATGGCAGAACCAGCTTGTGGATGGCACCTGTTTTTCAAACAGTGAAGATGGGAATCAGGTAGGCTCACACTGTGGCCAAGGGATCTGCCATGGTGTCTCTTTTTATATTACATCTGCCTTTGCTATGAAACACAGCTGAAGTCCCCTGGCATGGGCCAGGACTCATTCCGCTGGACCAGACCAATCCCTGGCTTACAATAGTCTTCTCTGGAATGCTGCCACCCCCATTTGCTAAAAGTGTCTGTAATAAGCCCCCTCCCTGGCTCATTCTCATGGTGATCTTTTCTGAAGCCAGGCAAGCCTGGGCCTTCAGGAGTTAATGCTAACCACAGGCACCTTCAGGTTTGATGGACTGAACCCCCACCATGTTGCCGACTCAGCCAAGATCTGCATCCCGCCTGTCTGAGGACAGTTCATTTGGATGCTTTGTTCATCTGTGTATGTAACCTCGGCTTTTCTGCTCCATTTGTATTTCTACCACATTCTAGCGCAAAAAAAAGAGAGAGAGCGACTGATAAAAATTCTCGGCACATAACCCAATGCAGCAAAAAATATGAGCAGCTTGAGCTCTTAGAGCGAATCGGCTTGTAGAAAAGCAAACCTTAAGGAAGTTGCGGGGAGACAGAGAGAGCCAAGGAGGAACCAGCCAATCGGTCGCAACCCCACATCTCAAATGTTAGCTGTTTTCTCTGTCCGTCACAGCGGCCACTCCGTTGTGTGAGTGGCAATCGTAAGTGCCTGTGTAGGGGGGCTGAGATGGGGGGGCTTGCCTGCTCTCAAAGAATGAGGCTACAAGCCACACACACATACACACGCATAGAGGCATGCGTACCCCAGCCAGCACTGTCTAACAGGAGCTGTCTAAATGTCGCTGCCTGTTAACATGTTGATTTTGTTCCTTTCGGCTATTTGAGCAAAAAAAGAAGGGATTAAGTACTGCCAGTTTCCTCCTCGCCCCCTGACTGAACATCTTAAGTCAAGGCTCGGCGCGATATCCCGTGATTCTGGACAAGCGTAGAACTTGGTTTGGCTTGTGCAAATCAGAACCGCGGTTTACTGGAAACGTGATAGAAATGCTAAATTTCACGACAAAAGCTACAATTAGACATTTAAAATACATTTGGAACAGATGACCACAAAATACACCAACCAAAAAAACCCCCGATAATGAAGGGTGCATCTCTGGATTTCTTTTTAAAAGGTCATAAAAAGGAAGATCAGAAACTAGCAATAGTAAATACACCTGTGTTGGAGGTGTTGTCTGTGGAGGAGGGAATTTGGGGAGAGACTCCACCTAGGAAAGCTGGCATTTTCTCCAGGGGTACAGATCTCTGTACTCTAGAGATCAGCTGTAATTCCAGGAGAACTTCTGACCCCACCTAAAAGCTGGCAACCTCTATGTGAGGCCTTTTTCAGTGTAGCCACCCCACCCCGTTTCTAGGAAGCTCTCCTGGAAAGCCTTTCAGCAAGCCATGAGAATGTGGCTATGTAAGAAGAAAGACTGGAGGGGCATTTGTATCCCTTTCATTGTTGAGTGGTGGTGATTTTGAGCAAAATGCAAGTTTGTAGGTCTTCGGTTTGGGGGCCTGGGGTTTTTATATTCAGGGCTATTTTTGGGCAGGAACGCTCAGGAATGAAGTTCCGGCCGGCTCCTGAGTTGGCCATGCCCAGCAGGAACTCATTAGTATAATTGGCCACACCCAACAGCAGAAACTCATTAGGATTGGCTACATTAGGGGTGCGTGCCCTAACATGCAAAGGAGTTCCTGCTACAAAAAAGCCCTGGGTTTTGACAACAAACAAGGTAAACAGAATAACAAACAAAAGGTGGGTGTGGCTGGATAACCACACTTCTGGTAACATAGGGGTGCGGCCTAATGTTCTAATGAGCTGTGCTGTCAGGGGTGTGGCCTAAAATGCTAATGAGTTTCTGCTGTTGGGTGTGGCCTATTGTGCTAGTGAGTTCCCGCTGGGCTTTTGCTACAAAAAGAGCCCTGTAAATATATGATTATTTGTTTTTCTTGATGTTAGCCACCTTGAGCTCTTTCAGGAGTAGTCGGATTATTATTAAAGTTTTAAAACAAAATAAATAACAATTTTAAAAGCGTATGGTGATCCTATTATCTCTTCTCCCCTTGGTAGGGCTGTCAGGTTCTACCTGGCTGCTGGCAGGGGGACTCCCAATCCTTCCGTCAGTTCTTCTGGTTGTGTCTGCCAAGCGCACGTGCTGTGATGACGTCACCTGGAACTGCCGTCATCGTGTTTCCGACATTGGGGGTGATGCTCCAGGTTTTTGGGCAAAACCATAGAATTTTGCCTAAAACATAGAGCGTCACCCCCGACATTGGAAACACAATGACATCACTCCCAGGTGATGTCATCACGCCAGTAGTGCCAGGAGGGGGCTTCTCAGGGGTGGGACTTCCCCCACCAGCCAGCTGGGCCATGGTGGGTTGGGCCCCCCGAAATCGGGGGATCCCCTGGCCCCACCAGGGGGATGGCAACCCTACCCCTTGGTGCCTCTATTTGCTGTGTGGTGCCTTGGTTTACAAACTGCTGCTGTTCAGATTTAATTCAATGTGGTTCTTTGATACTGCATTCTGTTTTTATATTACTTTAATATGATTTTTAAGTGCCTTGAATATCTTTTTTGATTGAAAGATGGGTTAGATATATATTTTAAATAATCTCTGATTAAAAAAAAAGTTTATAGTCTTTATAAACTTTATACAAATCTGTGGGCAAATCTCCAGTAATACCAGTTTCCCAAAAGACTGTTTCTGGTGTTTACAGGGTCTTTCAGAAGTGCTCTGAACTGCCCACCCCCATTCCCCATGACAAGGAGAAGCAGCATAAAGTATTTAATATATACAGTGGTTACTAATGAGTAACATTTATTTGAATAACTTATGCAGGTTACAGAATTTAACTTGGGGGCAAATAATTTGGTCTATCCCATCACACAATTTAATGTTCTGTAAGTTTTTAAACATGTGTACTGCTCTTAAGACATACATTGCTAACATTTTGTGCTCCCGGATTGTAGAAAACCTCTGTGAACCGCTCTGAACTGTAAGGAAAACAGGATAAAAATATTTTAACTAAGTGTGTATATTTGACTTTTATCCCACCCTCCCTCCAAGGCACTGCATATATGATACTCTGTCTCCCTCATTTTATTCTCACAACCACTCCGTGAAATAGGTCAGGCTGCGGAAGAGTGACTGGTTCAAGGGCAGGGATTTGAACGGGGCCTTCTTGGTCCTGGCCCCTCACATTAACCCTTTACACCGCACTGAGCATCAAATGAAATTGATTGGGAGCCAGTGCAAATGGTTCAACGCAGGCGGTATATGTATAAAAAGATGGGTACCAATCGACAGCCCGGCCACTGCATTCTGGGCTCACTGCAGAGATTCTGAATGATCTTCAAAGGCAGCCCCTACATACAGCACATCACAGTTGTCTAACCTAGAAATTACCATGGCAGGTTAAGATTCTGAGCCTAATGTTCCTATGAAAATCAGTCTGCCTATCACATACCACGGCAGTGAAACAGAGCTGGGTTTCTGCATGTATATCAGGTGTCCTGCTGCCAAGTTCCAACCTCCAGGGTACTCTCCTAGCAATTGTGAGGCGGTCCATCTCCTCGTATCTCCACTTGCCAGTCTGGTATTCATCACGGGGGCTCACCCAGATCCACCACAGCAGCATTTACAGACAATCTTTTCCCCCCTGCCTACTGTGGCGCTATGGTTTTTCAGCCATCAGAAATGGTGGCAAATACACACATTTCATAGCTCCCTCAACGGGATCCTTTGTTACCTCAGCTCTATTTGTGGCTGCCTCTGAACAGCACTGCCATTAGGGCGATGGCCACAGTCCCCACTGCATACAGCACGAATGCAGTGTCCAAATGGGGCTCAGCTGGCCCAACAGCAGAGAACCATGCGGAGAAACAAAAGGGCAGCTCCCAACAGTGCCATTCACTCCTAGTTATGCACAACCACTAGGTTTCCCAACCTCCAGGTGGGGTCTGGGGAATCTCACGGTATTACAATTGATCACCAGGAGATGGAGACCAGTTCCCCCGCAGAAAAAGGCTGCTTTGGAGGGTAGACTCTGTGGTACTGCATTCTGATGAGGTCTCTCCCTTCCCTAAATCCCACCCTCCCAAGGCTCCATCCCCAAAATCTCCAGGAATTTACCAACCCGGAGCTGGCAAGACCATTTTAATCACTATTAGGGCATTTTAAACTTACACTTTGCTGTCTTTAAAGATGAATTTACTGACTTTCATGACAGGTCTGCCTGACTGAATGGCAGGTTCCATTTGATTTTGTGCCTTTTCATACCGTATTGTGGTTTCATTCGGTACCATTTATCACATGTGGTTACGGAGGCCGCCTCAGAAACCCTTTCGGGTTAAAGGCCCAAGGTTACCAAATATCCAAATAAATAAATCAGCGCCATGTTTTTGTCTCTTTAAAGACAGGCAAGGTGAAAAGCAAGGGGAGCGGCACGGTAGCAGTGGAGCACACCTGAAAGGAAGCCAGCCAACTCCAGAACAAATACCTTTCTCTGAGAGAAAACAATGAACCACCCCAAGTGCGCCCTGGCTTTCAAGCCGCCTCTACTGCCACCACCTCAGGGGACTGGGACTGTCACAAAGGCAGCCCAGAGCGGTCCCCAATCACAGACACGTTGTGTCTGTATTGATTCGGGAAGGTCTGAGCCGTGAAGCTCCCAGACGGGTGGGCAGGCAGAGCAAGCGGCAAAATCACTTCAGAAAAGCCTGAGCGCAACGAAGGACGGGGCTTTTTTTCGTCTGCATGAAAACAGAGCTGAGCTTGTGTTATTAAAACAAGAGCTGGAAGGGCGAGGGGGCAGAAGCCTGACGAGGAAGAGCCCCGGGATGAAATGATGCCGATTCATCGGGAAGATATTGAAGCAGTAGTTAGAGGAAGCAGCAAACGGGGCCCGGCAGGAGCAGAAATCATGACAGAACTGCCCACGGTTAGGCCCACAGTGTGTGCTGGGCCTGGCTGCCTCGCAAGTGCGGCTCCCCTCAGTTCCGCAGCATTTATAGAAGTCTATTACAGAAACACATTACTAGCTCCCTGGGTAAGCGGAAGAAGAAAAAGAGGGGAGGAAAAACAAGCCTCCTTTGCCAAGCAAACTCCACACCAGCCTTCAGTCTTAAGTTTATTAAAATCTGTTACTCGCAAGAGCAACGGTAGATCAAGCCAGAGCAAACTCCCCTGTTTCCAGTATCAGGGTTTGCATTTCTTGTGTCATGTTCAGGCCTAACTAGATGCATTCAGATCTGTGCTCAAATCTTCCCAGCATATTTTAAAAGGCTAATTACTGCAACACAGAGCTGTAATTCAAAACAAGGCAAGAGGAGGAGGAAGAGGAGAAGGAGGAGGTCTAACCCTACCAGCCTTGTATGTTTTTGCCACTTGAGCCCCTTGTTATTGAGCCTCAGAGGTAGAAAACATTGGATCCTGCCCTCCTTTGCGTGACCTTTTTACCTTTCCAAGGCTAATAACAGGTAGGGGTTGGGTTGCCAACTCCAGCTTGGGAAATTCCTGGAGATTTGGGGTGATGATGCCTAAGACACAGGACTTTGTGAAGAGGACAGAGCTCAGCGAGGATGCAATGCCATGGAGTCAGCCCTCCAAAGCTGCCATTTCCTCCAGGGGTAGGGTTGCCAGGTCTGGGTTGGAAAATACCTGGAGACTTTGGGGGTGGATCTGGGAGAGGGAGACGTTTGGGGAGGGGAGCAGCCTCAGCATGGTACAATGCCATAGAGTCCACCTTTCAAATCAACCATTTTCTCCAGGGGAGCGGATCTCTGTCAGCTGGAGATCAATTGTAAAAGCGGGAGAACTCCAGGCCCCACCTGGAGGCTGGCAACCCTATCCAGGGGAACTGATCTCTGTAGTTTAGGTTTGCCAGGTCCACCCCGCCAGCAGCAGGGAACGGGAGTAGGGTTGCCAGATCCAAATTGGAAACATCCTGGAGTTTTGGGGATATAGCCTGGGAAGGACATGGACCTCAGTAGGGTACAATGTCATACAGTCCACCCTCCATTTTCTTCAGGGGAACCGGTCTTTGTAGTCTGGAGACGAGCTGTAATTCCAGGGGATTCCCCACTCCCCAGGTCCCACCTGGAGGACGTAGGCTTCCCAAGTCCCCCCCGGGGGGTAGGGGAACCCCCGCCCCAGAGGCCCGTTCCCCGCCACCGGCGGATCGGGCCCCAAAGGGAACTCCACCCCGACGTGCACGTCACCCGGATGTGACGCAACCATGCCGGGCATGCTGGGGGCGGGGCCACGGTCTTCCGAGGGAAAACTCTATGTTTTTCCCTTGGATGGTCATGCCCCCGCCCCCAGCATGCTCGGCGGCGTCACGTCATTTCCGGGTGGCGCGCGCGCTCCAGTCGCAGCACAGGAGTCCCCCCGGTAAGGAGAAATTTCGACTTGGCAACCCTAGGAGGACTGCATCCCTACTGTAGTCTGAAGACTAACTGTAAATGCAGGAGGGCCCCCACCTGGAGGATGGCAAACCTAGCGGGGGGGGTTGAATTAAACCCTTCTCAAGCTGCATCATCCAGATCCAAACTGGGACCCCCACACGCACCAGCAATTAGGCTTTTTAAACTACTGGGAAGATCTAGACAAGATGGATTGGAATCTGTGATCAGAGCTTAAGGATAGTTGGAGCCTCCCCCGCCGGTGAGTTCGCCAGACTTGGCAACCATACTAAATCAAAAGGGTCTTTTTTCCCCTTTTAATTAATCTAAGCTGGTTGGAGTATTCCTGAGCACAGACGACATGCATTTCCCTCACGACTGAGTCTCTGAGATGGTTTTAACAGATCAGGAATCAGAGTTGGCAAGCCTCTCTGAGCCCCTCCCATTCTATTTTATATTCTGAGCCCCCCCCCCACCTCTGAAATTTGGCATAACATTTTCTATCAGTCAACTTGGATCAAGTCGTAGGGAGGGATAGTTCTGCCATACTAGCCTGGCTGTTCACAAGACCGATTGGTTAGTGATATTTGATTTCACACAGACACCTCCTCCCAATCCCCAGAAGTCGTTTCATCCTTGGCAAATAAAGTCTGTTCTATTAACTTTCTATTAAGAAAATAGAAATATGAAAATGGAGCTGCCAACTACCATCAGCAAGGCTGGAGAGACACCCTTCCTGGACTGAGACCTCACATGAAGCTACTTTATATTGCATCTCCTGCTACCTGAACCTTTTAAACTGGAGATGCCAGGGACAGAATCTGAGACCTTCGGCACAAAAGGCAGGTGTTCTACTACTGAGTCACAGGCCTAGGGTTCACAAATGCCTGCTTGGGGCAGGAGAACTCCTGCCCCCAGTGGACTTTCCTGCCGCCACTCAGCCAGGGGATGAGAGAAGACAGGGAGGGGAAATGGGGAGCATCCTCCAGGGTCCCTACATTCTGATGTCACTTCCTGCACAACTGGAAGTGACATCAGCGTGCTGCCAATAACAGCAATTAATAAAAATTCTATGGTTAGAGATCATTACGTCACCAGCCAGGCCCCACTTTGGAGGTGAGGACCCACTACCCCCCTCTGTAAAAATACTATACTTTTTTTGATTTTTCAAAAATTACTACGCATCCCTTTGGAAGCCAATTTCTGTCTTGTGCTCAGGGGTAGAGTGAAAGTGTAGTGAATAAATAAATGCACATGCAGTGCTTTAATAAAAAATAATGTTAAAAGGTAGGCAGTCTGCACAGGAGCAAGACTCATGGCTGAACCAGCATTTTATCCTTTATCCATCTGTCATTCACAGTGCTGAAAACTGAGAGGAAGCCGGGCTCTCTATGGAACCAGGAGACACACTGCAAATTCATTTTTATGTATTATATCTATCTCTCTATCTATATCTATTGTATCTATCCTAAAATGAAAGGGACAGCAGCGTGCCCCCCTCCACCAAAAAATTCATCTGCTTAAATACGTATCAGCTTGGGGTTGGATGCCCATGTGACCTTTTATTTCCAGCAGAACCCAAATTTACTGTAGCTTGGCACAACAAGAAAACAGATTGAAAAACTGACCCGTTCAGCTCCCCGAGCAATTGAATTATCGTCGACGGAATCTCCAGCACCAGCCACAGAGGCAAAGTTGAAACGTATTGAGGTACAAGTGCTTGGGGATTTAATATCTCTGATAAATGCTCCGATGACATGTACGGTTATGCAGTCTGGGCAATCACAATAGACCCAGAGCTTCCATTTTTCCGGTGAGAAGCACAATTCATTCCAATCCATGTCAAAAGGGTTTTGGAGAGCGGTATTAAGTAGAAGTCATTTGGGCTGTTACATAAGGAGAGGAAACTTGAAGCAGCAGGGTCTCTTTGAAATGGAAAGAGGGAAGAAGGAAGAGAGAAGTCTACCTAATATTGACCGTCACTGAAGTAAGTAACAGGCAAACTGGATTTTATTAGGAGCTTGCTTAGGCAAAACTAGGCTTGCCAAGTCTCCCCGGGGGGCGGGTAAACCCCCAGCCAAGAGGCCCGTTACCCGACGCCAGCAAATTGGGCCCCAGGGGAACTCCACCCCCTTCCAGCACAGACATTTTGATGCAATAATTCAGAGCAAGAGGTGCCAGTTATAAGACACTGTTAAATAAACAAAATATTGCAAGAGTGCTGATGTTTTAAGCATGTTTTTATTTCAAGTTAAAAAAAACACTTTGTGTTTGTGTTCTTTATAAAGTTTATATCTCTGCTACCTGGCATTACATTTTATGACACACGCGGCCCAGCCCAACAAGGTATCATTTATGTCAGATCTGTTACCAGAAGGGATAAAATATAATAAGTCATGTTTGATACTATACATTCTTACTACATCTAGAATTCTGATAGCTAAATGTTGGAAATCAGATAAAATTCCAAGTAGAGAAGAATTAATTACAAAAATTATAGAAATAAAAGAAATGGATAAAGTAAATACGATTTTGTCGGGAAAGGATGAAAATGTGTTTAAAAAACGATGGCAGAAAGTAGACAGTTGGTTAGAAAAAAATGTGTAACTCCAAAATACGTTGTAAATGTATATACTTTTGTATTAGTGTTTGTCATGGAAAATAGTTAAATAAACTTCTTTTTTTAAAAAAAAGATCTGGCCCTCATAACATATGAGTTCAACACCCCTGATCTAGATCATTAGTAAAAGAAGAGATACAGGTATTATTTTCTCCCGTTTGTCTCAGTCTTTGATTAACACTTTCAAAAGTCAGGTAAATGTGTATTAAGAGTCCGGCCCAGTACCCATTCAGGACACTTTTTGCACCCCTTGCCTTGGAAGACAGAAAAACTCGGAGTGAACATGGTGGTTGAGGAGTAAATTGTGCAAAGCAGTGGTTAAACAAGAATGTAAGTTAAAGCTGAACTGAAGGTTTTTTGTTTGTTCATTCGTTTGTAAAAACTATTGGTATCAGTGATTATTCAGGTCTTGCTTGGAAAAGGGCCAAAAGCATTCACCTATCCAAAGTGAGGCCAAATCCAAGCTAGGAATGGGAGGGGGGGGGTCATATATTCGTTTTGGGTGGGCAGGCACCTAGGGCCAGAGGGAGAACAGAAATGGAGGGGTGGTGGTGGTGCAGAAACATCGTTCCACAACATGACATAACCATGTCAGCCTATATTCTAGAAATTGGCTGCTGCACCGTCCCATCTGCTTTTGACTCAGACTGATAATGGCATGTAGCTAGGATTGTCAGTTCTGGGTGAGGAAATACCTGGGGATTTTGGGTGGGTGGGGTGGGTGGCGGGGGGGGGGGGACACCTCAGCAGGATATAATGTCACAGAGTCCACCCTCCAAAGCAGCCATTTTCTCCAGGGGAACTGATCTTGGTCATCTCTTGAGATCAGTTGTCATAGAAGGAGATCTCGAGGCACCACCTGGAAGGTGGCAACCCTGCATGTAGCAGGACACCATTTCTGCTCCACGTGTTCTCCCACAGGCCCCAGAGGTGAAGGCAAATGGGAAGGCCAAAGCAGGCACATGCCATCCCTGTTCCTAGCTCAGTATTACTTTCACTGTGAAATTCTGAAAATACTATTCTTACAGGGTGCAATCACAGGAATGTAGGACACACAGGCTTTTGGGTAACACTGGAAAAGGGCTAGATCAGTTTATCATAAGAACCTTCTTACAAGCACACCTCGCTACTGACTATTGGGAAATCTGGCAACTGTATGGCACTACCATGATCGGGTATGTTACCACGTCTGGATGCAAGCAAATAGCATGATCATTTTTTAAAAAAAACAACATTTCAAAATCTTTCTGGAAGGTAATAAATTTTACAGCGCGTTCAATCCTTTCTCATGGCAACAAAGGAAAGCTTAGTTCCAGACAAATTAAAAGTAAATTGATTGCCTTAGGGGAATGTATTCAAATATCACTTTTCCATGTTAGAAATCTCTTTCCTTAAAACACTGAGGAAGGGGAAAGAGGGGAAACGCACCACCAAAACTGTAACGGCAAATTATTAAATCCCTGTTTGCAAAAATCGGGTAGCAGTGGGGGGGGGGATATCAAACTTAAAAATAAAATGCAAATATGTCACTGGGGTGCAGGCCTAACATTTGTGTCTGAATTTATGAATAATAAATATGAATAAACAGTAAACATAAAGGGATCAAACGCTGCGTTCGATTTTCACACGTGTTTCTCCCTCTCTTCCAGAAAGCTTAAGGATGGCAACTTTATATTTGGCTTGGGGGGGGGTGGGGGGGGGGGGGGGGGGGAGGCAAAGAGAATGTCCCACAGCTCTGCGTTCAAACCCACAAGGAAGTCACATGATGCTGCTTCTTTTGCTCCTACCTCTCTATCAGATTTTGATTCCATCCTTTTCCCCAGGAGCTCAAGGCTGCACCCAGAGCTCCCTGTGAGCAATCCCCTCCCCAGTTTGCATTTGTGCAGGCAAAAGTCGCTTTCACAATAAATAGTCACATCATGGATGTAGTCTGAAGTGATTCTCGTGGTAGGGGAAAGAAAATATCTCCGCAATCAAAGCACAGAGGAAGTTGCGGATCGACAAGCAATGGCGGGGCAGCAGTGTGCTATGAACAGCACTTCCTTGGCCATGCATTCTTCCATTCTTAGTCATTAGTATCCATTGCTCCAGGGGTCATTTCATAGAAAAAGAGCTAGGGGAACTCATTAGCATAACTCATTAGCATATGCCACACCCCCTGACATCACCGGACATGTGTCATAAGGCCACACCCCCTGACATCACCGGAAGTGTGTCATAAGGCCACACACCCCGCCCCCAACGGTCCCGGCTGCCACCGCCGGCCTTGCATTACCCTCCCTCTTCTCCTGCCTCCTCCTGGCTGAATGAGGGCCGGAAGCGGGGTGGCCGGGCAGGGGGCGGGGCTTCGTCATGTGCCCCGCCCCCCATACCTTACCTGGGGGAACTGCGATCCCCCAGGATCCCCCCCGAAATGACCTCTGCATTGCTCTCATGGATTTCAAAAGCCACCCCCCCTCCATGTTCATCACAGCTCAGTGTACCTGTCAGGTATCCCCACAGTCATGTTCTCTTGCCCAGAGAGCCTCAATATATCCTAGGGTTGCCAAGTCTGGGTTGGAAAATACCTGGAGACTTTGGGGGTGGATCTGGGAGAGGGCAGGGTTTGGGGAGGGGTCTCAGCATGGTACCATGCCATGGAGCCCACCCTCCAAAGCAGCCATTTTCTCCAGGGGAGCTGATCTCTGTCAGCTGGAGGTCAGCTGTAAAAGCAGGAGATCTCCAGGTCCTACCTGGAGGCTGGCAACCCTAATATACCCTCCCCATTGGGAGGCAGGGTTGCCAACTCTGGGTTGGGAAATTCCTGGAAATTCAGGGAGTGAAGACTCAGAAAGGTACGGTTTGGGGTGGGACCTCAGCAGGATACAGCGCAACCTCCAAAGCAGCCATTATCTCCATGGACACTGATCTCTCTAGACTCAAGATCAGCTGTCATTCTGGAGAGGTCTCCATGCCCCACCTGGGGGTTGGCAACTCTACTGTTCCTTTTCCTGCTGTCCTGGAAAAGGAACAGTTAACTGAGAAAGAGATTCAGGGAGCATCGGTCGAACACAAAATGTAAAGAAAATAAAAGAAAGGACAGCAACAAGCGGGTGATAAGGGAAATACACCTTTTTTGACCATTCACCCAACTGAATATCTCCCAGGGTCGAATGAAGCAAGCAAATCTAGGAATGGAAGCCTTTTGTCTGTGTGCACCCGCATGCACCTGGAAGTCATGGTTGACTTCTGGCGACCCCTAGTGGGGCTTGGGCGTTTCAGAGAGGCGGCTTGCTATTGCCTGCCCCTGTGTCCTCATCCTGATATTCCTCCGGATGGTCTCCTATCCAGGTACTTGCCAGGGTCGGCCCTGCTTAGCTTCCAAGCTCTGATGACATTGGGCTTGCCTGGGCTATCCAGGTCAGGGCCGAACGGAAGCCTTTTTTGGACCTCTTTTGTACCCCCGATTTGTATTAATAAATTATGTTTTCGTTTTTTGTTTCTACATACCCCACTCATTTCCTCCGTGAGAAACCAAAGCCTCTCACGTCGCTCACTGCTCGTCCATTTTCTCCCCAAAAGCTTGGCTGGCAAACTACAATTCGTCGGCCGACTCTGAGCTGCCCACAGCCGAGGATCACTGCACGCTCGTAAACGGAGAGGCTGCCTCTCTTTCTTATCTCCGGCATGTTTAATGCCAGGAAACAAGATGCGAGGGAAATACTGCATAATATTTCTCAACCCCCCGTCCTTCTCCATTTGTTAATAAGAGAGCCTTAGACCCTGCAGGAACATAATCCAACGGCAGCTTCCCGTTGGAGAATACTAATAGGGGGGAACAGTGACAAAGACCTGCCACAGCTGGAAAGAACCTTCCCCCGCATCTTCTTTAGCTCTGCTTTAGGCTTTTAGGGGGTCCTTTCCCCCCTCACCGAAGGCTGTTCCCCTATTAGGAGGAGATCAATAATATCTGGACAAAACAAGCCACACTTCGCAAGGAATTCTTTTAACGAGGGGAAAGAGCATTTGAATTACGCTAATCTATTAAGCAGCCGTCAAGCAAGCCTGGGCTCTGAACCCAGCTCAGTGAGCAGAAATGTTCACCCAGCTGAACACAACAGGCCAGATCCACGGGCTGCAGAAGTCAGTGTAAGCCCATCAAAGTCAGTGGCACTCTGCTCACTTACACCAGGTCATGGTTCTGTCCTATTGGGTTTTTTTTCCCCCATGGCCCAGATAGTCATTACTAATGTTGTTCCCTTGTAGTTTATTGTACTCATGTAATGAATGAAAACTGACACCATAACTGATATATTGGGCCTCTAAGGAGGGAAGCAAGGGAGAAATAATAGCAGCTTGGAGCTGGAAAAAAATCAATGAGAAAGCTAGGGTGTTTTAGAGATGCCGTGTGAAACCTGTCCAAGTCTCCCTCCTCGGTCATGAATTCGCAGATTTCTCACTTAGCGTCCACGACCCGTCCTGAAAATGGAAACCGTAACGGCCCACCATACAAAAAGTATAGACTGCTTTGGGGTAGTGGTGGAACTGCAAAGTCTCCAATTGGTTCACTAGCTATGAGGTCATAGAGAGGCCCTCTGCTTATACTATAACACAGCATACACTCATGGGAACGACATAGGGCTGCCAAGTCTCCCCGAGGGGCGGAAAAAACCCCGCCCCAGAGGCCCGTTCCTCGACACCGGGGAATCGGGCCCCGGGGGAAACCCCGCCCCAGCGTGCGTGTCACAGGGAAATGACGTTATGACGCCGGGCACGCTGGGGGCGGGGCCACGGCCATACAAGGGAAAACTCTATGGTTTTCCCTTGTATGGTCGTGGCCCGCCCCCAGCGTGCCCGGCATCATAACGTCACTTCCCTGTGACATGCATGCGGCGTGCGCGCGCACCGGGAGCCACCCAGGAGTCCCCCGCCGGCAAGGTAAGTCCGACTTGGCAACCCTAGAATGACATGATGAATCTGAAAAAGACAGACTCAAAAGGTAGGAGGCGCTAGCTGTCAAAAGCATGACCACTGCAGAAACTTCATACAGAAGATAAAGATTTAGGCCTGCTAGAAACAAAACAGCACATCACACTGGAAAATGAATAAATGAAGTAAAATGAAAAAAATGAGGAACACGCATACTGGATGGGGGATACAATTCTGGGTCGCAATGCATGTGAACAAGATCTTGGGGTACAGGTGGACCGTAAGTTAAATATGAGCAGCCAGTGTGATGCAGTGACAAAAAAGGCTAATGCGATCTTGGGGTATATCAACAGAGGCATAACATCCAAATATCAAGATGTCATAGCAATTTCACATTCTCCCCAAGCTCTACCCTTCCCAGGCACTGTCCTCAAAATCTCCTGGTATTTGCCAAGGCAGTGCTGGAAACCCTAATTTACAAATTGAGATGGGAAAAAGGTTCTACGTAGCTTTCTTTCTGACATGTTACTTTTCCAAGTGAAGGGACATCAAACATTCAAATAGGCAACCTCCATCCAGTCCCAACTTGCACTATAAAAAAGGTATACTCTAGGGAGACTTTTGCTAAGCTGTCTGCCTGGATCAAGCCTTAGACAAACAGTGACTCTGGGATGATGAAACATTTCTCTTTCACCTCTGTGGGGCACCCAGAAAGCATTAGCTGGGACCACATTTGGAATATCCAAAGTGGTACATCTTGGAAAAGAATGGTTTGAAAGCACAATATAAATGCTATATCTCTCCTTATATATAACTGAGTAGTGGGGTGGCACTTCCTGAACATTCTACACGCTCCTAAATCAGTTGGCTCCATGATGTGTAACTCAGAAGCTGTCCCTATCCACTGGCCTCAGTCTCATTGTCTCACCTTCAACATTCTAATCAGTTTGCTCTTTCTCTTTCCCCATAGCCAGTCAGAACACAGAGGTTGTTTGCATATGCAGCCTGATTGGCCTTTGCCTCTAACATTCTAAACAGTTTGCTGTTGCTGTTGGGAGTCATTGAATGTGTCCTGAGGTAAAATACATATCCCAATATTATCTTAAACAGTCACTGGAGTTGCCAATCTCCCTGTGTGGCCTGGGGGTATCCCAGAAATTACCGTGTTCCCCAGCCACAGGACATCATTTCCCCTACAGAAAATTTCCCAGCTTTACAACTGATCTCCAGATGACCAAGATCAGTTCTCCTGGGGACAACAGCTGCTTTGGGCAGTGGACTCTATGGCATTATACCCTGCTGAATTCCTTCTCCACCCCAAATCCTGCCCTCCCCAGGCTTTACCCCTCAAATCTACAGGAATTTCCCAACCCAGAGTTGGCAACCCTGTAACTGGCTATGGAACCGCTTTCCAGACCCTTGGAACCCTGAAGAAATGGCACAGGAGAAAGTGCTTTTCTACTTTAGCTGCTACTGCATAGCTCCAAATCAACATAGGGGTGGAGGGAACCATACCTGTTACCATGAGGCTGTCCTCCCATACTACCCCCACTTGGGGTAGCAAAATGACTTGAGACAGCCCTGCCTTATAGCTAGGCAGAAGGAAATAAAGATGGCATGCCTCCCTCTATTTTCCCCATTCCTCTGCCGCCCCCCCAGCCACAGCTGGGACACTCACCTGGAGCTTCCTTCTAGAGCTCGTTGTATTTCTTCCCACAACGAGCCTTACTTCTAGTAGTATTATATGGCATATGTTGATTGTTACTTTCACCAGCACAATGCCTGGCATGGTTTCAGCAGACAGCACTCCTAACAATCAGCTTTCACATCTTCCCTTTTATTTATTTATATATACGTATACGCCATGCTGCCCATTGATTCCAGGCAGGGTTGCCAACTTCCTGAAGCTCTCCTGAAATTCAGACTAAAGAGATCAGTTCTCCTAGAGAAAATGGCTGCTTTGGAGGGTGGACTCTATGGCATTGTACCCCACTGAGGTCCCTCCACTCCCCAAACCCCACCCTCCCCAGGATGCACCCCAGATTTTCAGGTATTTCCCAGCCTGGAGCTGGCGACCTGAATTCCACTGGGATTGCAATTCAAAATTCCACTCACAGTATAATAAGCTCTGTACAGGAAACACAAACAAATCCAGGAATTAGATTATTTTTACAACTGCTTCCTAATGACCAGACAAAATGGCTGCCTCAAGAGACACTTCTAGGAGAAAAGAAATCAAACAGCACGGAGGGAGGGGTCGGGAGTCGCTGTGCAGGCTCAGTCTTCCCCAGCAAATGCATGCTGCCAGAAGGGCTCCCCTCAGAGCCTCCTCGGGAGAAGAGGGTGTTTTTGGTCACCCAGGCCCTCCGGCTCCCGTCAGGCTGCTCCTGCACTCTCTAGCTGCCCAGAGTTTCAGCCTGATGTGTCTTCCTCATCTCCTGCAAGCAAGGGTTTAAAATAGCCTCAGCACCCGGCACATGGCCCGGCCTGCCCAGCCTCACAAGGCTTCACACATCCTTGCTCTGCTTCTGTTGCCTTGGCAATCAGATCAGTACTGGACTCTGTTTCTGGTCCCTCCCCACGCCCCACGCCCTCTGTCTTCTGAGTGGCTGGGATAGGGGTGCCATCCTCAGGAGGGGGCTGGGGTTCTCCTGGATTTACAACTGATCTCCAGACTACAGAGATCAGTTCCCCTGGATGAAATGGCAGCTCCAGGTGGCAGACCCAATGGGATCACCTCCCCACTGAGCTCCCTCCTCTCCCCCAAACTCTGCCCTTGCCAGGTTCTTCCCCCAAATCTCCAGAGTTGGCAACCCGAGGCTAGAAGCCTTGGAATACTCCAGACTGGGCTCAGCCAGTGACCCTTCCCTGCTCTCCAGCTCCCCACACCCCTGCAATAGTCACGTCAGGGCCAGGGCCAGCAGCCTCAGAGCCAGCCCAAGTGCTGGGATCGGCCCCAAACACAGCAGTTGATTCCATACAGGCCAATAAAGGAATCCTCGCTGTAGCCTCTAAGATTGCCCGCCAGAAGCAGGCAACCAGTGAGAGCCTGTGGGGAGGGGGACATAGGGGCACTGTCAATGAGCAATGTTACATCACTGTCCAGAGAAACCAATAAATGACATCACTCTACTCTAGGAATCACTGGAAATCCCATGGTAAAACCGGGAGCAGTGGCAAGCAACAAGAGCTGGGGGCAGGAGATCTTCGGCCCCAAGTAAGAACCTGGCATTTCTACTCCCCCTGATGCAGCTGGGAGAAATGACTATTGCATAGGGTTGCCAGGACTCTAGGATTTGCGGGCAGTGGAGGGGGGAACCCACCACGAGCCGGAACAATGCGATGTGCCTACGTCACCCGGAAGTGATGTGGGCACGTTGATGACATCTAGGGGGCCACGCTCTGGTTCTTGGGCAAAACTCTATGGTTTGAAGCTAATTCTACCATAGAGTTTTGCCAAAACTGAGAGCGCCCCCCTCCCAACATCACTGACATGCCTACGTCGCTTCTAGGTAGGCATGCTGCATTTATTTCCAGCTTATTGCCTGTTTGAGGGGTAATTCTCCCCCACCGGCTATCTGGTCAGCACCAGGGGAACTGGAAACCAAGGGATCCCCAGAGCCAGGGAGAACTGGCAGCCCTACCACTGCAGGAAACACCACTTAGACTCCTAGCCGCTCCAGGGTCCAGATTTTTTAAATGGTGGGCCAGAAGCGATGGTGGGACACCAGTGTCGTCTTCTCTGCATCTTACCCATGACGGCAAGACTGTTCAGCCATCTCTGTGCTTAATAGGGTATTCTGTACCAAACACATTGTCGCCGAGCCCGCTTGCATTAATAAGGTGAGCCTTAAGAAGGGGGATGAACTCAATAATCTGATAGGGCTTTCTCATCTCAATCCATTATGATTCTATAGTTTACATACCCAATTCCCATTAATGCTAATGGCGAGCTACTGTATCGCATGCCGGGAGAGAAGAAATACAGGCCTTTTGACTTCATTACAGAAAATTTAAAATTCATTATCATGGGATACTGAGGGATTGCCCTAAATACTCTCTCTTTGTTATATATTTCCTTGTTAATGCAACCATTTGAGAGCACCGTTCCCTGCTGCGTAGGAAACATTTTCGAGGCTGTTTAAAACACATTCGCCACAATTGGAAGCAACTCTTTTGTCTCCATTTATGCCTTTGACACCGGGCTGCCTTCAGCTTAATGGGGACCGAGTAGATAAAAGCAAATTAATCCAAAAGGTGACTTTTTTCCCTATCCTATTGTCAAATCGCACGCAGACAAATTCAAGTATTCCTCGCCTCTGTCTGATTCGACGTAAGCCAGGCATTCAAATCAGAGTTTGCAACAATGAATCCAATTATTAGAACATCCTATTCAAAATTATGCGTCCATCAGAAAATGGCCGCTTGACTGTTCTCTTCAAAAATTACAGACAACAGGAAGGGGGGGGGGGTTGCACGTGTGTGTAAGATAAGGGAACAGATTCCAAGGTTAAACTAAGCAGTGACAAGCCACACATTTAACTGGCGTAAACTGGAATCAACTTGCTCAGAACATTTTCCCCATGAATCTTTCTGTTCTTTCCTATTGGCACCTATGAAACCATTTATATCCACTGAAGTCAGAGTGGGAAACACACCGCCTGTAAACTGGTGCGTGTAACAGTAATTGGTGTGGTTCAGGAGCTGGTAGATTTGCACAGGAATCCTGGAATCACTGTGGCCCAGCCATACAGAGATGCCAGTGTGCTGGAAGTAATGTGGGGGCCACCGATGGTTGGTTAGGGAAGTCCAAACCAGAGGTCATTTCGGGGGGGATCGCGGGGGATCGCAGTTCCCCCGGGTGAGGTACGGGGGGCGGGGCACATGACGAAGCCCCGCCCCCTGCTTCCAGCCGCCCCGCTTCCGGCCCTCATTCAGGCAGGAGAAGAGGGAGGGTAAGTTGCTTCCTCCCTGCCTCTCCCCACCCCTGCCTGCCTGGGGCCAGGGAGGGCCTTTGCGGGGCCTCCTCACACTC
>NW_015177040.1:568062-570065 GCF_001447785.1 Gekko japonicus | reverse complement strand
CGGCGGCGGCGGCTGAGACTGTTGGGGGCGGGGTGTGTGATGCCAGGGGGTGTGGCATATGCTAATGAGTTATGCTAATGAGTTCTCCTCGCTCTTTTTCTACGAAACGACCCCTGGTCACAACTATGTGGAAGACCTTCAAAAACAAGGAAGGACAGAGAGGAAAGTTGGCAGGAGGCCTGTGGCACCTTGTGTGGAGGATTTGGAGCCATAAAGCCCAAGCTACAAGCCGAAAGGAAATTCGGAAGGACTGGCTGACCACAAGACCCCATAAAAACACTGCTTATAGCAGTGCTTCCTTGGAGACACAGCTGTCTGAATTGTACCTTGGCAACATGATATGACAGGGGTTTCCAACCTTTTTGAGCTTGAGGGCACCTTTGTATTTCTGACACAACGTGGTGGGTGTAGCCACAAAATGGCTGCTGCAGGAGGTGAAGCCAGTCACAAAACGGCTGCCAGAGTTTACCTTCAGGCACATAGTGTAGATTAGGGTTGCCAGGTCTGGGTTGGAAAATACCTGGAGACTTTGGGGGTGGACCCAGGAGAGGGCGGGGCCAAAGCAGCAATTTTCTCCAGGGGAGCCGATCACTGTCAGCTGGAGACCAGTTGTAAAAGCGGGAGATCTCCAGGCCCCACCTGGAGGCTGGCAACCCTAGTGTAGATCCTTGTACTATGGTGACAGCTTTTGCTAAAACAAGGTTTCTAAAAATCTGCACGGGCAATCAAATCTCCAATGGCCAATCAGAAGCCTTCCCAGGCAAAAGCCCCACCTGGCTTCACCCATTTTCTCAAAACATTTTGGGGCACCAGAAAAGGCATTGGCAGGCACCATGTGGCACCCATGAACACCATGTTGAGGATCCCTGTATTAGGAGATCACGATCCATGCCATTCTTCCAAGAGGGTGATTATCAGTTGAGTCTGCCCCAGGGGCTCCTACCTAGCCCCCCCCCCGCTCTTTTCACACACTAGGGAAAACCTTGCATGCAAATAATGATGCTTCCATGAAGCTGATAAAAGGGGACTGGCTTTATTTATGGTAGTTACTAGGAATAAGTCCCATTGTGGAAATAAATATGAGCTCTAGAAAGAGGCTCTGGGAGAGTGCGAAGGCCTTGGGCACTCAGCGTCAATGTGCTGTGGCGACCTCAGCAGGGTATAATGACACAGAGTCCAGCATTTTCTCCAGAGGAACTGATCTCTGCTACCTGAAGAGCAGTTGTAATTTTCAGTGATCTCCAGCCCTCACTTGGAGATTGGCAACAATTGTTATCCAAGAAGAAATGGCTGGTTTGGGGGGTGGAGTCTATGGCATTGTACCTGTCTGAGGTCCCACCCCTCCTCAAACCTCACCCTCTCCAGGCTCCACCCCTCAAATCTCCATGACTTTCCCAATCTGGAGTTGGCAACCCTGTCCCCTTCCCTGCCAAGCACCAACCTGCCATTATCTGCCCCTCTGATTTCAGCTTTGCATATCCTCCCCCCTCCATCCTGGAGTTCAGTTGTAATTCTGAGTGATTTCCACCCCTCTCCTGAGATTGGCAACAGCGGTTCCCCAGAAGGCAATGGCTGGTTGGGAGGATGGAGTCAAAGGCATTGTACCTGTCTGAGGTCCCACCCTCCTCAAACCAAACCCTCTCCAGGTTCCACCCCTCAAATGTCCAGGAATTTCCCACCTGGAGTTGGCCTTTCCAGCCAATCATCAACCTACCATTATTTTCCCCTCTCTTCAGATTTCCATTTCCTCCCACACACACAACTGCAGCCTCTACCATGCTCTGAAGCCCTGACTGCCACAGAGTCCACCATTTTCTCCAGGGGAACTGATCTCTGCCATCTGGAGAGTAGTTGTGATTGAGTGATCTCCAGCCCTCACCCGGAGATTGGCAACAGTGGTTTCCCAGGAGGAAAAGTAGTCTTTCTCTGCAATGGGGACCAAAGCAGCTTACATCATTCTCCTCTCCCCCTTTTGACTTGCACAACAACCCTGTGAGGTAGGT
>NW_015177040.1:565275-567322 GCF_001447785.1 Gekko japonicus | reverse complement strand
CCCTCAGGATAGGTTCATTCCTTGGACTGGCCTCTGGCTGTACTTCAGCCTCTCTCTCTTGCCCAAGAGAGCAGGGAAACTTCCTTGCATTCCCCATTCCAGCCGACTGTGGAGCGGCTGAATTTCTGCTGCCTCCCAAGGACAAAGACTGCCTTGGGACAGACCCTGTTTACCCACCCTTTTCTGCCTTGGGGCACCTGGGAACTGTAGTGCAGCAGATGAGGAAGCCCCATTCAACCCAGTGAGTGATACTGCAGGCCCCTCTCTGGAACTACAGCTCAATTAAACCTTATGTTTTAAACAAAGAACCACGGCTGTCATACAAACACAGGTAACTGCCATTTTGTGACACCTACCAACAGCCACTGAGGGGAAACTTAGTCTCACACAGAAGGCAAGAAGGAAAAGCGTCTTCGTCAAGAGAGAAAGCCATTTCCCAATAATTCTAACAGAGCACAGTGGCTGAAGGGGGAGTGGACAGGGAAGAGGAGCAGACCCAGCACCTGGCCAATGGTACGTGAGTACTTTTGGGTGGCGGCTGAAGAGCCAATGGCTGAGGGAGCGCATGGAATGTTGCCACTTGAAATCAGCTTTATGATATAGGATAGAGGAGAGATGCTCCTCAGAGGAAGAACAGACAGATCTGCCGACATTTTTGCCCAGCTCCCAAGAAGTTCAGCTTGAAAACAGAGCCCAAAGTTTCTAGTTCTCAGCCATTTTATAGAGAGGTCTGAGAAGAGCTGCAACAGAACTGCCCTGTTTGGGGTATAAATGCCACTCATGTTGCAAGATGCCACACATACACGCTTCTCCTGCCGCTGTTGAATGCCATGCTACCCCCCAAGCACATCATCTGAGAATAGCAAGGCGGTGTCTGAAAATTACATGATGCTCAAATGTTATGTAAAGAGGAGCTCTTTTAATAGGGAGGGGATGTAGCCCATGTCCATCATAAGTCTCCAGTTAAAGGATTGTGGGGAGCAGGTATTGAGACAATAAAAGATAAGACGTGGCTTTTGATTTCATGATATTTTTACGTTTTAACTAATGGTTTTTAACTTTCGTCCTTAGCCACCTTGGAAGTTTGTGCTGAAAGAGGAGATTAAAGAAAAAACTTTTTAATTAATAAGTGCCGGGAGGCATAGGAGAGAAGACTGAGACAGCAGCTTGCCTAAGGCCGTCTTATGAGCGGAGGGGAAATTTGAACCAGCGACTTGTTTACTGTGCTCCTGGAAGCCCAACTAAATGCACACCTACTCTGAAGTCAGTCCCCAGAGTTCCTTGGGGCATGCTCCCCGATAAATAGGAATGACAGCCCTCGCCACTACCCAACACCACCTACTGATTCCTCCTTCCCTACCAATAAAGACGATGTTTCATCCTTATTAGAACACCCCCTCCCTCATTTCCCACATTTCTCAAAGGCAAGGATCAACGTCCCGTTGAACCAAAAACAGTCAAAAGTGTATTCATGGCCCCCTTCAATGGCAGCCCTGTCCTTCCTCTAAATATGGTTGGGACGTGAGCCAAAGCCAAAGGAAGGGAGTACCTCTCCAAGCAAGATGGGATTCTCTCGTGTCAGATACAGTCAGCCTGACTAATGAGACCTCCCGCTTGCCAATTCCTACAGCCTCGCTCCGTCTATTTCAGCCACTGAATATTGCTTAGAAGCTCCGTGGCTGCGGGCCAAGAGTCTACGGATCCCAATCAAGTATCAATAGCTTAAGTGTAAGTGATTGTGCAGGAAGAGAGGGCCAAGTGTGTTTCCTTCTCGCTTTTTTGTCTCCCTCGTTTCAGGCGCTTTGGTTACAGTGCTCACAGGGATGCTCGCAAAGACTCAATTAATTCTAATTCAGAACTGTACCCACCACAGGGCAAAAATCAAAAGGAACTACACTGGAGTTACTAGCAGGAGAGACTGCTGGGTGAGAGCAAGAATTGGCAAGGCTTCAGTCTCGGTGCAGGGTTCTGTTGGGAGAAGTCGGGAATCTTCGTTCGAGCCACGTCCGTGGAAACGAGCAGGCTGCTTCTTGAAGCATCGTTCAGG
>NW_015177040.1:519332-563371 GCF_001447785.1 Gekko japonicus | reverse complement strand
TTTCTGTCAGAGCTCCCTCAGCCCCACCTACCTCACAGGGTGTCTGTTGTGGGGAGGGGAAGGGAAAGGAGTTTGTAAACCGCTCTGAGACACCTTTGGGTAGTGAAGGGCGGTTTTCTGTCAGAGCTCCCTCAGCCCCACCTACCTCACAGGGTGTCTGTTGTGGGGAGGGGAAGGGAAAGGAGTTTGTAAACCGCTCTGAGACACCTTTGGGTAGTGAAGGGCGGGGTATAAATCCAATCTCTTCTTCTCTTCTTCTTCTTTTAATTCATACTGTTTTAACTGTTTTAATTACTGAATTATTGTGTTTATATTATTTTATATTGTCGTTGTGATCCACCTGGAGCCCGTTTGCAGGGAGGGCAGAATAAAAGTCGAAACAAAAAATACTACCCTAAATCAGTGGACTGAGAAGAGTGTAACTCTGTTTAGGATTGTACTCTATGCGTCACAAAGCTGCCTTACACCGAGTCAGATCATTCAACCATCGAGCTCAATATATTCTACTCTGGCAGTGGCTCTCCAGGGCTCCAGACAGAGAGCAGTTTTTCCCCCAGTACCTGCTACCTAAGATCCTTTTAACTGGAGATGCCAGGGACTGAACCTGAGATTATCGGCATGCAAAGCAGAACAAAGCAGATGCTCTACCGCTGAGCCACAGGCCCCTCCTGGTGCCTTAAAGTGCTTAGCTGTTGGACTTTACCCTCTATGAACTTTAGGGAAAAAGACTACTGTAAAAGAATTAAATTTAGGGGGGGGGGGAATACTGGAGAGATCAGACCTGAACTTGGGAACTTTCCCATGCACTTATTCAAATGGAAAGCTGGTTGTAGCTCTATCGGAGTTCACGGCAGGCCTTCTCCTGATCTCCCCAGTTAAGGAATCAACAGGAGTTTTAATACAGGGAGAGATGACACGGCCACATTACGGGAACAGCAGGAGTTAAAATACACTCTCAGGGGGAAAAGGACCCCAGCTGGAGCTGGTGAATATTTTAAGGTTGCATCTAGTTCCTCTGCAAGCGACACCAGCCGGATTCCCCATTTGAACTTTGAAACAAACTTTCCTCTTCGGAGCCGGCGAATGGGCCTATGGAAATTCTGCCGGAGCGTCTCCGTGGGGAGCCTCCCCTACGCCTCCTCCCTGTCTGGCGCTCACAGATGCACTGCCGCCTCATGTCACTATGGAGTCTCATCATTTAGAAAACACTTAACCGTGCAGCAAGCAAGAGAATTAAAAAAGCATTAAACTTCTAAAGGGGGGGTGAGGGTTCAAACTCTGACAAGCTGCATCAGATACAGACTAAGTATAATTAATTAAATTGGATGAGGCATGAATGGCAGGGAGGATGGTGAGCTGGTAAGGCTCCCAGGTTCTGGGCATCACTCAGTTAACAGAATCGCACACCGCAGCCGTGCGGGAGGCAGTTGGGAGAAAGGCAGATGTCGAGGGGAGTCCAAAAAAGCAGACAGTGGGGTATGCAAAGCAGCAGAGTCGAACGTGGATCCAAGACAAAGCCAGGCGATTAACGTGTTATCGTATACAGTGGAAGCGACGGGGTCAAACAAAAGAAGGGAACCAAAGCCACAAAGCAGGAAACTCTTGCAAATGCAGATGTACAAAAAGGAACAAAAGCCGAACTGCATGAAGACAGAGGGAAGCATTGGCCCAAGCCAAAAAATGCATCCTTTGCCACAGCAGTCACAGCGGCAACAGCTTTGCAGAGCTGGAACTTCATTTCCCCTCAACGTTCCGAGGGGGCAAAGCTCTAACAAGCTTGACGACTGAATCAGCACAGATAATTAAGCAATTAGAACCGTTAGAAGTTGACAAAGCACCAGGCCGGGTTGAATTATGCCCACAATGTCGCAAAGGCAGGAGGGGGCTCCGCATGCTGGAAAAAAAGGCTTTTGGCAACAGTTCCGCTGATTCCTTGCCAAGGGCAGGGTGGCAACGAGGCACACGAGAGGGGCCGTTTTCCAGGATGCTGTTAGGAAGGGAAGGGCTGGGAAACTTAAGAGAGCGACTGCTGGGTTTTATGTGATTGTTTACAAGCCCTTGTCCACTGCAAAGGGATGATGCACGAAACGCTCGTCCTGGGCGAGGTGACGGAACATTTTTGGGATCTGTGGTTCACTAGGAAACATCCGTTATGAGTTCAGTGAGGGAAAACATATCTGAGTCATGCTTTAATTGCGGGACCTTCCTGAAGGGTGTTAGGCATGGATGCTTTGACATATTGTCCATCCCAGCCCTCATTGCTTGTCAGCAGAGAAAACGCCACCCATTTCTTTCCCCCCAACTAACCCATGCTACAGAATAGCCTTTAGTCTCATCCTTCCTAGAAAGCTCATGTGCTTTCATGGCTTGCCCCTGAGAAACTGGCCTCCTGCGTCTGCATGCATCTTCCTGAACTGCATATCTTATGGAGCGTGCCCATTCATTTTGATAGCAGCCCCCATTCTTCTTCTTACCCGTTCGCTTTTGCAATTGCGAGGGCAGCGCCATCCGCTTCATCATTTCCCCCCTCATTTGTTAAGTGGCGAGGGCAACTCCCCATTTGTAAAGGAATGCCACGTCCTAGCTTTTAACCATCCCCACTGACCTGCACAGAAAAGACAGCTTCATATGCTCAAGAGAGATACTCGCACCGGGCTGACCTGTTTGTGACTGGGAAATGTCATTGTGAGCAGATCAAAGAGGAGAATACATCAAAGACCTGGCACCCACAACATCAATGGGCAGGGCAGCCATATTTTCCCATTCAGGTGCACAACCTGAGCATTACAAGTACGGCTGGAGCATAAGGATGTATTGTAAGAAGCTTCAGGCAAAGACAGAGGCAGGATATCAATGTTTGAAATACATAAATCAATTAAGAGTGCTGCCAGTTCAAATCTCACCTGCACTATGTATGGGAGGCAAGCCATTCCCTCTTCGCTTCAGTCCCCCATCGGGAATATGGGGATACAAATATTCAGCTACCTTACAGGGTTGCTGTAAGGATTACGCGAAGCACTTTGCACACTTGAAAACACGTACACACTCGAAAGCGGGTGTACAAATGCTTATTATTGCTGTTGTTGTTTAGTGTACAGTCCTGCAGCTGTCACGTAGCAGACAAACTGAGTTACTGCTGGGTTGCACAGTTGCTGAGGTGTACTCATAAGCAGCACTGTTGAATTGGGCATTTTATTTTATTTTATTTTATTTGTGTGTGTGTGTGTGTGTGTGTGTGCGCGCCTGGACCCCTAATGGGGCTTAGACATTTCAGAGAAGTGGCTTGCTACTGCCAGCCTCTGTATTCCGGCCCTGGTATTCCTTAGAGATCTCCCATCCAAGTACTTGCCAGGTTTGGCCCTGCTTAGGTTCCGAGATCAAACAAGAGTCGGCTTGCCTGGCTATCCAGGTCAGGGCGAATTGGGCATTTTCAGTAAAATATTTCTACCTATGGAATTTGCTTTCTCCGCATGGCTTGTCAAAGGCAGAGACTGACAGCCTCAGGGGCAAGGCAGAGACAGGGAGGCCTTTGGGGTGAGTTTCCCGGCAGTGCAGGAAAGGAGCCTACCGGGTAGCAAAGGAAATCTTGAGGCTGAACAAAACGCAGTTTGTTTTGACTGCCTCGTAGGAGAGAAATTGTTCATCCAGTTGCATATTTCTAATTAATGGCACATTCCCAGATGCTCCCAGTCAGGAGAACAGCACACCTATATAAATAATACATCCCCTCAGAAGGAGACCCAGGTGGAAGGTGGAGCAGAGGCAACACATTTTCTGGATTTTAGCGAAAGACTCAGTACGGGTTTCTGCTGCAGCACAGCCAGCTACTAAAGCCCAGCAGTGTGCTGACGGGGAACACTGACTGACATGGGAGAAACAAGTCCTGGGGGACAGGAAACACAGGAATCACGCGAAGAGAAATCCAGGGTTGTTGTTTTTTAAAAAAAAATAATAATACAACACAACTCAAATGAAGCAGCAGAAAGGTCGGTTCTGCAGCTGCTCTCCCTTCCCTGCTACATAAAATGAGCTTGACGTGAGTTTCGATCCCAAGATGGCTACACATGCAAATGGCAAAATTAGAAGGGTGGTGAAACTGAAGGGCGAATGAATTTAATTTGGCTTAAGTAGGGGGAGCTTCTGGATTAAACATGCACTTCGATGGATTTTTGATAAGGCAGAGAAGACTCGGGTCTGAAGGGGAGCGGCTGGTGAATCAAAGCATTGGCATTGCCAGAAGAGAAGGTGGCTCTTGGTCACGCCCAACAGAACCATCCAAGAAAGCAGGAAAAGATGGCCCAAGGGGATGATTGTGCGGCCCTGTATCTTGTCCAAATATTAAGCATCCCATGGAGGGATACTTCAACACTTGCTAGTTCGGCTCACATCCTGTTCACCAGTTGTAAAGACGGAGCCTATTTTTCGACTGTTGGTTGACTCATTTATAGCTGTTTGGTAGGTTGCTTCAGCTGTTCCTTCCTAGCAGCACAGTACAGCAGGATTTTCTTTTTATGCATGCACATTCTTACACAGCCCCCACTGCACCATTTAAACAGACATCAGCACTGTGTTTTTTTAAAAAATGCTACCATTCAATGCTGATCTAAGTAGTCCCTAGAGACATGAATGGCTGCAGATCTGTTTGGATCAGCTGTGTTTCTGCACACGCATGGTTTTGCAAAATCCCGGCACAACCCTGTTGAGCAGGCATTTGAGTTTTTCCACGTCAAAATGAACAGAGCTGGTGATTGGCTTGTGTCTTATCAACACAGTTGAACATGGTAAACTGGACTGTCAAAACACATTGACCGCAGGATTCATGGCATCCTGAGCCCCGTGGCACCTTAAACACTACGGATGGTTCTACATTTAACAGGACTACCTCAAAGCACCCATGTTGTCTTCTCCAAGACTGACACAACATGCGGCGGAGTTCCATTCCATGCTTCTTCCGTGCTTCATTGTTAGCACTGCCTTTGCCTTTTGAAACCAGCCATACAGGGAGATTACGCTGGCACCCAAGCTTTTCAGAAAGTGGGTGGAGCCACTCTAAGGTGAGGCCTGTTATTGGCTGCTGTCATTCAATCCTATGCAGAGCAATTCCAGTCAGACACCCCAGGTTTCAATGAGCTCAGAGTGGAATCGCATTACATAGAGTTGCACTTCAAGTCAACGGCAGCAGTCTGGTACTTACTCCAGTGGCCAGTTCTACAAGCTATACTTGCTATATATTCCCACAGGTTCTGCGCGACGTATGACCTCGTGAGCTGAGCGTAGCCCTCGAGCTACATATGGATGCCAGACAGGGGTATTAAAAGGGTCCTTGTATTTTTCCAGGCCCCTGCAGGCAGGTAAACCAGGAGGCTTATCAAACAGCTGGGAGACTTTGTGGGGCACTAAATGAATGGAGAGCCCAGGCTAGCCTGATCTTGTCAGCTCTTGGAAGCTAAGCAGGGTCAGCCCTGGTTAGTACTTGGATGGGAGACTAGCCAGGAAATCCAGTATCACTATGCAGAGGCAGGCAATGGAAAAACCACCTCTGAATGTCTCTTTCCTTGAAAACCACACGGGGGGTCACCATAAGTCGTCTATGACATGACAGCACTTCTGCCGCTCCGGCTTGCTCCGGCCCCAAATGACCCCTGCACACCCAAGATTACCCAGTCAGCTCCATGGCTGAGAGGGGATTTGAACCACGGTCTTCCAGATCCCAGTACAGTAATAATCATATAGCATTGTGTGTAGTATAGCCAGGAGACCTGAAGATTGTCTGGCAGCCCAAAGTTCTAACTCTGTTAGCATTATGCACCACTAGGTGGTGAGCTAGACTTATTTGGGGGGGGGCTGAGAGAGCTCTGAGAGCTGTGACTGATCCAAGGTCACCCAGCTGGCTTCATGTGGAGGGGTGGGGAACTGAACCCAGTCCTCCAGATTAGAGTCTGCTGCTCTTAACCACTGCACCGTGCTGGCTCTCGTACAACACTTTAACCACCACAATACACTGTTTTTCATACCTCTCCCTTAGATTCTCTCCCTTAGATTTTTCCCCCTTTAAACCAAACCAACCCCTTTCTGTGTCTTCTTTTTGTGTGACTTGCTGACCCGATGGCAGCTCATTTGAACTGAGAAAGACCTGGTATTCCCATAAGGAATTGCAGGAGTTCTGTCCACTACTGCTGAATTTAAATGGATAATTGGAAAGAGCAGAGAGGTGAGCGAACAACCCTTCTCTCCTATTATAATTCATCCTCCGTTATTTCCACAGAGGTCAGAAGCATCCAAACAAAAAAAAATTAAGAGGTTTTCAAGCCAATCTGTGAGTGTGAGAGGCACATCTTTCAGTATGTTGCATCCAGCAAATCAGTGGGCAGAGGATTTGGCCCTTCCGGCCGAGGTCGAACTAAACTGTACATTACCCTCTAGCAAGACAAAGCTATAGTTGCTGAGATCAGTTGAACGCAGGGCAGGTCATATTCAGGAGAGACTCAATGGGCAGGAGGCATACCCAGAGCCCTTCCCCATCTGCATAACACTTCTTCCCCTCGTCATTTCCTCCTCACTCTCCTGCTGCCATTTATTTCAGTCTGTGGTGGCGGTGGGGGGGGACTGATGGGAAATGGTGGGGGGGTACTATCAACGGGGTACTATCAACGGGCTGGGGAACACCCCCTCCAGAATGCAAATTCTCTCCTGAGAGTGCTCCTTGCCTCCTCCTTGCATTAGAACTACAAGAAAAACAGGGCTAAAACTAGACAAAGCACTGGGAAATCTGTGATTACGGGAGAGGGGATTTAACCCCACCCCACTCCTTCAGGGTTTTCCCAGTCAAAAGATACTGCCCCACACTGCTGTGTTTTCTTAGGGGGTTGGCATTGAAAGGGTGCTAAAGGGTACCCATCTTGTTTCCATTTCAGGGCTAACAGTGTGGTGGGCAGAGGATGGTTTTGATATGGAAAACTGTACTTCAGGGAGGGGATTATTAAAACCCTCTCTCCCTTCCCTGCACAGCCACTCACAGTGGCAATTCATTTTCAAAAGCAGTGGGCAGATCCGAACACAGATGTGCTAGCAACTTGTGCAGTTTAATGCAGCGGTTCCCAACCTCTTTAAGAGAGCCAGTTTGGTGTAGTGGTTAAGTGTGCTGACTCTAATCTGGGAGAACCGGGTTTGATTCCCCACTCCTCCACATGCACCTGCTGATGTGACCTTGGGTCAGTCACAAGCTCTGGCACAGCTGTCCTCGAAAAAGAGCAGTTTCTGTCAGAGTCCTCTCAGCCCCACCCACCTCACAGGGTGTCTGTTGTGGGGAGGGAAAGGGAAAGGAGTTTGTAAGCCGCTCTGAGACTCCAAGTGAACGGCGGGGTATAAATCCAATCTCCTCTTCTTCTTCTTCAAGTATGAGTTCTTTTTAATATCAAATACTTTGCAGACACCCGCACGTGACAGCAGTCATACTATTAGTATACATCAATTGAGAAAATATGTAATGATAAAAAGATCAAAATGACAATGCTTTGTGCACGTATGGATTCACAGACACACACGCACACCCCGCAATCACTCTGCAAGTCCCCAGGGGTCCCTGGCGCCCAGGCTGGAACCCACTGGTTTTATTATGTATAGATTTGGAGGTCCCGTTTTGTCTCATGAGGGGTAACTCTATCTCCAGAGGATGGTATTCTGGGGAGAAGAGGCCCTAGCTGGTTTCCAGACTCAAGTCCCCAAAGAGATGTTCTATTTATTGCGAACATCTTTAATCACACAACTACCATCATCTGTGCTGGTCTGCAAAATTACAGAAATAAAAAAACAAAATAAATGCAACGATGTTAAAGAGCAGCAGAAAAGACTGAAGCAAGAGAATAATGGATGGAAACAACAGAAGCCCGTGAGATGAGGCAGGCCTTCTGCTTTGTGTTTGTGGGGGGGTTTTTTGGTGTGAAAAGCAATCTGGTAGGTGCCAGAGTCCTGGTGCCATCATCACATAAAGGTCCTTCTTCTTCCAGCCATAGTTCTAGTCCCTCTGGAAGGTGGACTTTTCAGCAGGGCTATCCCCTAAAATCTGAATAGGCTTAAAGGGAAGACGTCTCTAAGCTGTACAGTACAGATGTTCAGCAGAGTTTTGTTTATCTTTCCATGGTGCAGATTCCAAGCCCTTCAATTCCACAGGGTTGCCATGTACCCTGGTAGGGGCTCCCATGTTTGAGAAGGAGCCATGACTCAGTGGCACAGTGCATACAGTGTTCACTGAGCTCATTCTTGGGCATCTCCAGTTAAAGGGTCTCAGACACGAAATGCTGGGAAACTAGGGTTGCCAAGTGTAAATTCCTCCGGAGCGGGGGACCCGCCCCCAGAGTGCCCGGCGTGGCTGGTCACTTCCGGGTGACGCGCATGTCGGGGTGGGGTTGCCCCTGGGGCCCAGTCCACCGGCGGCGGGGAATGGGCCTCTGGGGCAGCGGTTTCCCCGCCCCCCGGGGGGACTTGGCAAGCCTATGGGAAACAGCTTTCTCTTCTCTGCCTGACTCTGAAAAGCAGCCGACAACCGGAGCAGACAATACTGAGCAAGACAGTTCAGTGCTCTGATATGGTCACCTTCTTATGTACGGCATCACAGGGACAGCTCAGGTGCTGAGATGTGGAGACAGAATGCACCGATCCATCCATTCCTGTCCACACTTACAATCACATGTTACGTTACAAGGAGGAGGGTAGATGACCTTCCAAGTTACATTTGCTGGCATTTTAAGGAGCTCCTCTTTCTACCACTATCAACATGACATCTCTCTCTCTCTCTCTCTCTCTCTCTATCTCTCTCTCGCTCTCTCTCTCTCTCTCTCTCTCTCTCTCACACACACACACACACACACCTGCAGGTAAGACTGGAGACAGTCCAGTGTTTATAACAATTGTTTCCTTAATAAACGGGCCTGGATTTCAGAGAAGCCGTAAGATTGATGCAGGTTGCCATGGCAAATACACATTTTCCTATTTAGCAGCATAATCAACAGTCTTGTACAATCCGCTGATTTCAGAGAGAGCACATTTCTCATCCCAAAATGGGCTGCGCAGGTGGCACAGCTCACCTCATTATTAAGTTATCCTAAGCATTTTAATTGGAACCATTTCTCCTCTCTCCCCCCCCTCCCCCCAACCAGTCCAGCAAATGCAACCTGGTACTTTCCCCCAAAGCACGACACGTCTATAAATTACAATCCGGCTGGGGCACTTTTTCCTCAGCCATTTTAAACCCAGTCGAGCTGCAGCCTTACTCACTGCAACCTCCGTCAAACATGGCCATCCGCAAATCTCAATTAAAAAAAGAAAATGCATTGCACAGAGCTGGTCTACGAAGTCGATCATATATATTTTTTTAAAAAATGTTATTTCAGCTTGGAGATCCATACACTGCCGTTTTATTTTGGTTCTAATTGATGTCACAAAGGAAACACCAAAAGGTTAACAAGAGACTGTTAGTTTAGGAATGTGTGCTTCCTGGTGCCAACTCCAAGCGCTTCAGTCTGTTTTCAGACTCATTAGCTATGTAGACTGATTACAGTTTGAGATCAGGAACGGCTGGCTTGCTGCGTTAGCAGAAGGCTCCCTTTTATTCCTACACCTACCCTACTGCTAAATATGAAACGGATGATTTTAACTATTTCCAAGGCCCAGCCTGCTGGACAAAAAGGGAAGAGGATCCTTCCTCAAAAGTGATCTTTAATTGGGTCTCCTTTTGTTTCGGAGCTTGTTCACAAGAGAGAGCATGACCCAAGATGCTTAACCTAGTTGTAGATGGATTTTTTTTACCAAGACAACTGTCTTTCGGGCAACAGGGGGGATTTCGCAAGAATGATCTGGCACCATCTTGTCTTTCAACTGAACAGCCAGACAGGCAGAACGTAGAAAGGACAGGATGATTTGTTCTTCCAAAGGTAGCTTAGGAGACTCAAAATACAGTTGGCTGATATGGAGGTTTTTTTTAATGAGAACAAGACATGCTTGACAATCCCATGCAGAGTCTAAGCCCACTGAAACACATGTGCTGGATTGGGGAGACTCTGCATAGGGGGATTATAGGGTGAGAGTCTCAGATCTTCAGCAAGCTTTTAACATGATGATTACTTATTTTCCCAGCACTCTCACTGTACGTGGTGCTTCAGAGCCTTGCACATAAACAAAAGTAGATCCCTATGCCAAGGAGTCTTCGATCTACATTTTAAAGAGGGGGTTGTGGGGAAAAGGCAACAGGAGGAGAAGGAGGGAGAGGGGAGGATACCATGGGGTGCATGTAAACAAGTGCAGGGGTTGGATCCAGACAGCTTTTCCACTGCTAATTTCAGGATCCCCTTTAACCAGGGGTCATTTCCTGCAGGAGCGCACAGGAACAGAGCTCCGGCAGTAAAGAGCCCAGGGGGTGGGCACATGCAACAAGCCCCACCCCCTGCTCCCAGCAGCCCTCAGTCAGAGCAAGAAGCAGCCAGGTAAGTTGCAGAGCTCCCCCCAGCCCCCCAGTCCAAAACAGTCCAGTGGCACCTTTAAGACCAAGTTTTATTCAGGTACAAGCTCTCCCTCCTCTGTGAGGACAGATCTGCATGTTCTCTCCCCCCCACCCAATAGCTAGCAATCCAAAACAGTCCAGTGGAGCCTGAGTGGTGGGTGTTGCCTTCTGACACACTTCCAGTAATGTCAGGGGGTGTGGCATATGCAAATAAGTTATGCTAATGAGCTCCTGCACCTCTTTTTCTACGAAATGACCCCTGCCTTTAACCACCAAAAAGGCTATGCTGGAGATTGAGAGACCTGAAAGGTCAAAAACCACGTGGGACCGGTGCTGTAGTTAGGAGAGGAATTCGATGCAATTCAGTGAACAAGCTGACTGGATTCAATCCCAGGTTTTGCCACAATTCAAGATGAGGTTTAGGGGATTAAACCAAAGGATTAGTGGAGGAAATGGCTTTGGAGGAGAGATCTGAAGGAGGAGAAAGTGGTGGAACCAGGTCTGGACTCAAGGAAGGTGTGCCGGAATAAGGGAGACTTTTCCTGAATTGTACCTATTATGTTGGCTTCCATCAGCCATTCCATGACAGCAATAGCCATTAAGAGCAACCACAGTCTTAGGCTGCACATGTGGTCCCACTGGTGTGCTGAGTGCAGGTGCTGCTGGAGCAACAAGTCTCCTCGGGGATGAGCAGAGGAGTGGGCTAAGAGCACAGGCAAATCTGCTCAGTTGCTTGTGGGCTTTCCCAAACTGCCCATGACCACAACCAGGAACCTACTTATCTATATGGTGCTGCCCCCCAGCAGTGAGGTTTGTAGACACTGGAGTGACTGCCACAGGAGGTGGTGGTGGCTACACACATGGGCAGCTTCGAGGGGGAATTAGATAAGCATATGGAGCAGAAGTCCATCAGTGGCTATTAGCCACAAGGTATAGATAGGAACAGGGCTGGCTCGAGTTGTTTCTGCACCCTAGGCGAGGCTGCCTTGTGGCGCAGATGCCAACCTCCCGGTGGGGCCTGGAAACCTCTGGAGCCAGCCATCCTTTTGCTACCGTGCCATCGCCTCCTCCCCCCCGTAGCTGTCAGACCCAGTGAGCTACGGTGAGCTACAGTCAGACCCACATGTTCCTGCAGCACCCTCCAAGATGGAAGAGAGATTTCTCTCGTGCTCTGCTTCCGAAGGCAGTTTGGGAGGGAGGTGGGGGGGATCCTGTCTCCAGGCGCGGGATGCTCACCGGATGCCTCTCCCCAATTAGCAAAGTGCTGACACTTGGAGAGCTGCTCGCGGGCTTTTGGTGGGGGGAGGCACAGCTCGGTGCCCCATCCAGGGCCCAGCACTCTAGGCGAATGCCTAGTTCGCCTAGTGGGTGAGCCGGCCCTGGATAGGAACTCTCAGGTTGGGGCAAGTGATGCACTGTATTCTTGGTGCTTGGGGGGGGGGCAACAGTGGGAGGGCTTCTAGTGTCCTGGCCCCACTGGTGGACCTCCTGATGTCACCTGGTATTTTTGGCCACTGTGTGACAGAGTGTTGGACTGGATGGGCCACTGGCCTGGTCCAACATTGGCTTCTCTTATGTTCTTACTGCTAGGCTCATCAAGGCCAGCCATTGGCTTCCCCTGCCTTATAAGGTCTTCCAAGTCAGAATGTAGCTTTGCATGGAGAATCACAGTAACTCCATGGGGAGGGCTTTAAGTGCCTCCCCAGCCCCTTCCTGGCTCGGCTGCCTTGGCGGTAGGGCCAGGAGGGGCCAGGGGGGCCTCTCCTGCTTAGCCAGGAGGCTGCGGGCCCTGGTCTTCTCTGCCCCCTGCTCGAGTCCCCGGCGGGCCAAGCCGCCCAGCCTCATCCCCCGCCCCCCGCCTGTTGCACGGGGAGGCCAAGCAAGCCAAGCTCTGGGAGGGGGAGGGGAGGCAGTTTAAACCACCTCTCCTTCCCTTGGCTTGGTCGGCTTCCCCGCCGCTGCAGGGAGGGCGAGCAAGCTGGCTCTGAAAAGCCGTCGGCGTGTGAGTACCCCACGCACCACCACCCTGCCCGCCACAGATTTGTGAAGTTTTCTGGCCTTCTACCCCGCTCCCAGCCTTCTTGGCAGTTGGTGTGGTGACTCTCCGCCCGCCGGAGGGTCAGTCCCGTCGATCTGGTGACAGCAGACTGAGGCCGAGAGACTTGCCACGGCTGCTGTGGGCAGGACTCAGCAACGCAGCCAGCCAACGAAGGCAGTGCCTTCTGATGGGCAGGTCAGGCAGCAAATTGATTTTGCCAAGCATAGAACGTTGCCAGACCACTACACGTTTATATAATAGGACAGGATGGAAAAAGACCATGCTGTGAACTCCCACCCATCCCCAAGTCTTTTAAAGGCTCTTGCTTTCAGACTTGCAAGTGAATACTGAATTTTCAAACACGAAACATTTCAACCTCATCTAAACATTGGGAGGGCTTCCTTTATATTATAGGAAAGTGCAGACTTCAGAGCGTAAAAATCAGGATATAGCATGTTGGATATTGTAACTCTGCATGCAAGAGGATCTGGGACGGAAGGGGTTAAGAGCATTCTCTCACTGGGGTACACTTGACATTTGGCCCCACCCTCTCATTGTTGATGTTAGATGTTGAGCCTCTTTTGCCATTGCTTGCCTTCTGTTTCATCTTATATATAAGACATCTCTTCTTCTCTGTCTTACTTGGGCTTGGAGGAGGAGGAGGAGGAGGAGACTGCATTTATACCCCACCCTTCACTACCCAAAGGAGTCTCAGAGCAACTTACAGTCTCTTTTCCCTTCCCCTCCCCACAACAGACACCCTGTGAGGTAGGTGGGGCTGAGAGAGCTCTCTCAAGAACTGCCCTTGAGAGAACAGTTCTGATAGAACTTATGACTGACCCAAGGTCACACCAGCAGCCGCATGTGGAAAAGTGGGGCATCAAACCCAGTTCTCCTAGGTTAGAGTCCACACTCTTAACCACTACACCAAACTGTAGTAAGTTTAACTTTTTTGAATTTTATCTGTTCATAATAAGTCAAATGTACCTACATGAATATGTCGTGTAAGATTTGCTTCTATTTTTGTAAGTAAAATTTCTTTCTCTTGTTACCATTGGAGTCAGTTCATCTTTGTAATTTGTTTAACAGCATTTTCCCCTTTACTGCGAAATGTGGAGAAACAGGGATACTACATAAAGCTTCTGTGCTTCCAAGGCAAAATGATTTTTTTTTTTACATTTTACCCAATATATCAAACTCCAAAGAACCAGATGAGTCACTGGTTTGTCTGCTACCCTGATGTTCCCTTAAAATAAAAACAGCTGTTTTTTCTGCTATTATTTTCTTCCATCCAATATCGGAAAGTGTTCCATGGACAAGATAGAAACCAGACCTGCATAATCAGGAAGGCAGCGGAAAACAACATCTTATATACCAAGGCATGTTAGAAAGCCCCAACAGGAATTTTTTGAATGAAAAATATTCTTAGGAGGCTGCAATTCTTCATGGAGCTGCAGTAGAGGTGGGCGGACTTAACCTGTTGGCCATCAGCCATTATTTGCCATTGGTGAGCCTTTGGGGTTCCAGATGACCTCCTTTTTAAAAATTTGTGGATTTTTTACATGCATTTGAATGCAACTGTGCTGTACATTTTCCTGATAATCAAGGTGGGGATAATGGGGGGAGGGGTATTATGTATGTGTTAATAGAAATGAAAACACAAAAGAAAAGGTGAGCTTCTAAATGAAGCCCACTTTCCCTTTCCATTAATTAGCTGGTGCTCCTTTGGTACATGCACTTTCAAAAACCTGAATGGTTCTTTAACTACCCAGACATCCATATAGCACATAAGATGGGCATAGTGGAATTTTTCACTTTAAAGGGGGGAAAACAGCAGAAAAACATATATTAAAATGGAAAACACCTTGCGGGTCTCAGCCAGAAAGGCCACATGCCCAACTTTCATTTTCCTTTCCAGGTGGCCTTTAAACAGAAGGGAAATCATCAGCAGGTTCCCATCTGGGATACCATTTCCTGCAGTTGCCAGCAAAGAGACGCAATTATAGCTGCAATCTCTATCTAACTCCGGTGACCTTGGATTCATTAACTCCAATGAAAGACACATTCCAACATTATGTTATTTTATATAACAAGGTGTGGGGAGAAACAAATTAGACTAAGTCTTCCAAATGCCTCTGATATTTAATAAAGCTCTATGTGCAAACAAAGGAGATTACAGACCTGTTTACCGGTGTGCCCTTAAATCCAATTGGCTACAATTTATATCTACAGGCATGAATTTAACACTTCTCGCTGCCGGCAATGGATGTTGTTGTTGTTAAAGCAGGATTTCGGAAATGGCATCTGAAGCTTAAAGAACAAATGGCTCTTCTTTTGCATGCAAGGGTCAATTCAGATCATGTGAACAAACTGAAGTTTGCTCTTAACAGGCACAAATCAAGTTAACGGCCAGGTTTGCACATCCTTCCACCACAGGGCACACTCATTCTAGGGATACTGCAAATTTGGAACTAACCATGTTCGGCTGTGATAATCAGATATGAACTGGTATGTTTGGATTGGTACTGAGTGATTCAAATGCCTGCTTAACCAGTTTCCATCAAGGTTTTTTTTTTTCAAAACTGCATATGTGAAAATGCTGCCAATCCAAACAGATCAGTAATGATTAACATCACAAAGGACTAGCTGAACAGCAAATGGAAGGTGGTTGGTTTTTTTTAGCGAAGTGTACATTTATGACTAGTTTATATGATTTGTGACTCATTTCACTATCTATTTAAACAATTTCCTGCCTAGCGGAGCAGCAACACAGTAAGGACAGGGGAGTATAACCCAGGCTGAGTGAGAATGTATGCCTGAAAAATTTATCGTAATAGATTGCACTGTTAAGGAGTGACACAACAAGTCAATGAACTGACAAACAGTTGGTCGAAAAACTGGCTCTCTATTCATGACTGGCTAACAGGGCAGATGCCAACCCTGCAGGTGTTTAAGCATTCCTACCTGGGACTGGAAACAGAAGCCTTCAACTAACTCCAGTTTGTTACAATGTCCTAATCTGGGTGCCTTCAGATTTGAGGATTATTACTTTTTCTGTAACTGGGATTCTCAACCAGGATTAAACCATGACAAGAAACCAGGATTGACCCCTTCACAAACTCTCCTTGCTTTCTGACATCTGAACTGAACCTATCAAAGGGTTGCTTTCATTAAGAGTCCTAAGTGTCCTGAGGTACCTGGCACTCTTGCAAGTTTCCCCATTCACTTCAATGGAGAGGGCAGCTCTGTATCTACAAAAAAATACAGGGATGTCTTCTCCATTGAACTGTATGTAAAAATCATTGTGAACAGAAGGGGGGTGTGTGCATGAACACTACAGTTCCATGCCCTGAACAAGTATGGGATCAGGCAAGGATACTGTTATGTAATACAGATCCACAGTCCACACCTCACATTAGTAGGGCTGCAGGAGAAAACAAGCAGTTGATGCTGAGATTCTAGAAGCACAGTCTAGAATCTTACTGGTCAGAGAAATCAGGTGATCTCAGAAAGCCAATCCCATGTTATGACCTGCTATAAAACCCTCAGACCTCAGAACCCTCAGAATTCCTTCCATCTGGGCAGCTTATTGTTGAAGGAGACCCACCACCCTAACTTTCTATTCCTCTAGCTGGCATGAATGACCAACCAACTGTGTCTGGCAGACCCACCAGTGCTGACAAATATCTCATCCGATCCAACTGCTATCTACATCTCCATACAGCTACCCATGCTCTAAATAGAAAATCTGAACACACACACATTTTGTAAACTGACCTATTTATTAACATAAAAAATTCAATCAATGCGTGTTTTTGCGCTCACTAACGCAACATGAAAGGGCCATTGAAGAAATTAAATATGTCTTTGTCTCTTTGCACTCAACTGCAATGAAGGAGCTAAACTTTTGGAACAAATGGGTTTGCGAGAGGGCAGAGGCATTTGTTGTTTTTTTTCTTTTCCTTTTCCTTTTTTTAAAAAGCACTCAGCGTGAGAAAAACCAAAGGAGGAATAACTCCATGAATTGCAAAAGAGGGTATCCAGCCACAGAGATGCTAATTCAGGCCCTGAGGGATCTAATCAACCTCTTTGTTGAAGTAAAGATAAAACTTTCTGACAGCAAATGCTATTCTGATAAAATGGAATTTTCAATTATGCTATGAGCATCTGGTCCATGCCATCGTTTATGGAGCACGGCGCCGCGCAGCTTTGCAATGTCAGAAGCTATTGCACACAGGCAGCTTCCCGCTTTGCTGAGAAGCTGGGAAGAGGACCTATTCGGGGAAAGAAGGTACGCACATCCGATGCATTTTCATGTGAGATGCTTAAATCGGTTTGTGCTTGAACCATTTTGTTGTGTAAATGTAAATAAAACCTACAGCTGACGAGAATGTGCATTTGCTTTCCCTTCCACAATCTATCCTGCATTAACAAGAGATGGCTATTGTGCTGCAGTGGTTAGACCTGGACTGCAGGGACCCAGGTTCAAATCCCCACTCTGCCACGAAAGCACACTGGGAGTGGCCTTGAATTCTCTCTGCCTCTCTCAGATTCACCTTCCCTGTAAACTTGTCCCCACATCCTTGGGGGAAAGATTAAATCAAATAAATAAACAAACTATGTTGACATTTGCCAGGCAGTACTATAAATACAACTATGACACTGTGAGACCTCCACTGGCTTTTTAAGGGGTTGAGATAAGTGCATAGGTTACACACGTCTTTTCTATGTCTGAGGGGGATTAACACTCCTACATATTTTTTTTTTAACTTTTGGGATTTTTCTGGGAATCTAGGGCATCCTCCAGATTTGTACAGCTATCTCTCCTTCTTGCACCTGGCCTCATTGTGCAGATTTTTTGATCCATACTCTGGGGACAACTTCAGATTTGGCTGGCCTACAGGACTACTCTGCAACCTAGAGCTTCTGCAACTCCAGCTATATCACCAACAAAGACAATGGTTCCTGCACACTAGTGTGCCTATTGATCAATACGCTGGAACTCTGCTTCTCCTGCTGCTTAGAACCAGTTGGTTTTCACTGTCCAAAGGCATTTCCAGGGTTTAGAAGGTCGCTGAGCAACAGTGCTGGTGGTACACAGCTTTAAATTCTGCAGACTTTTTATTGAGAGGAATGTGAGGCAGATGGGAGAGTGACTCTCGGCCTTACAAGGCTGTTATGAAGAAAAATGGGAGGACAAAAGGATGCTTTTCTGAGGTCCTCAGTACACACAGTGATGATCCAAAGCATTTCCCTATTTGAGTGGATAACAAGTCAGGTGATTTATTTGCATATGATCGTTGGGTTGGGGGGTCTGTGTGGTCTGAGGGAAAGCCCAGGATGTACCTGTGTCTGGGGGCCTATAGGGGCTCTCAGAAGCTCTGCTGTTGCCCATGTACTTTTCTAAACCAGATCACAGACATGAGAAAGGGAGGGAGGGTCCATCTCTCCAAAAATATCAGCAACGACAGCTCAGCTTGGCCCCTACTATATATAAATGCCTGCTAACCCCTCCCTACGTCATTCTGGCATTGGCAAGCTGATCTCCATCTTCTACTTCGCCCCCCCTTCCCTTCCCTTCCGCCCCCTTGCTCTTGTGTTTTAGGTCACAAATGCCAGCTCGTGTCCGGTTTTTATTCCCTTACAGCACCTGTCACTGGGTATCAAATTATAATTCACATGAGCCACCTGGGGAGACAATTTTTGGTTTCGAAACCAGAATGAAATATGTAACATTTAAGGGGGGAAAGGCAGTAACAAAGATTTTAATATAAAGCTGGCATTCCTAGACTACTTATACACTTATAAGCAAGGAGGTAGTGACTCCTCTGCCATTCAACCAGCTACTAAATTTAGCTTAAAGTAAAGGTAAAGGTTCCCTTGCTCAAAAGCCAGTCGAACCCGACTCTAGGGTTGCGGTGCTCATCTCCGTTTCAAAGCCGAAGAGCCAGCGCTGTCCGAAGACGTTTCCGTGGTCATGTGGCCAGCATGACTAAACACCAAAGCGCACGGAACGCTGTTACCTTCCCACAGAAGTGGTACCTATTTATCTACTTGCAATTTCTTGCTTTCAAACTGCTAGGTTGGCAGGAGCTGGAACTTGAGACGGGAGCTCACTCCGTCATGCGGCACACTCGGGTCTCGAACTGCTGAACTACCGACCTTCCACAGCCTGCAGTAGCAAGCAAGTTTCTAGCCCTCAAGGATATGATGGCAGGCTTGAATGTGAGCAGGTTTTCCAGGGATCCAAAAGCAGGGCTTTCAGCTCCCCCCCCCACCCCCACCATGATGAGCAGAAGTAGACTAAATTCAGCAAAGCAAGAAACATATGCTGTGTATAACATAAATTATACAAGTAGCACAATCCAAGGTTTCTGCTGCACAGAATCTGGATAACCTCCGCTAAGAGATTTGGTGGGTGTTTATTTTTGAAGTGCAACGTATACACACTCAAAGAGCTCCATATTCGACACTGGAAATTTTTGAAACAGCCAGTTCCTAGCAGACGTTAGATTTAGGAAGGCATCATCAGGTTTCTCCGGAGCCTTGTTTTCCCCCAAACAAACCTGCTACGTGAAAGTTCAGTTGATGAAAGAGCTGGTAAATAAATATGTTGAGTACATTCAAGGCAATCGCTCTGCACCTTCGGAAATAAACAGATTATTAACTCCGAGGCAGGTACTTTCCTGCCTGCACACCAAAGGAATGGCGCATTAGTGTGGGTTCCGGTATGTTCCATTTGGTATCAATTAGCACGGGAAGGAAAACAATTCAGTGCGGTAATGAACTCCAAATTGGGTGCATATTAGAGCAATTAAAAGCAATCTTCCCAACTGATGAAATTATTCTAATCAATCATTAAGACCATCAAAAAGTAAAAAAGGGACCGGGCTCAGTTCCGACTGCTAAAATAAGCTGAGCGGCAGGCCCCGGGATGATGCTTCAGCATCACCACCCCGCCTTTGCAACGCCATGCGGACAGACTCTGCTTTGGAAAAGACTCTACCGCTAGAGAGGGGAAGCCTCAATAATTCAGCAAGGCAAAGAGCCAGGGACTTCCTGTAAAGTCAGAAGGCAAGCGTGGAGGGTCAGGCCTCAGAGCCATTCCATTAAAGCACAGACGACAGCAAGTTATTCTAGCAGTCACAGGCCTTACCGCAATGGAAAAGTTTACCCAGGCCTGTCAAGACTCTCAGTGCCGAAGGGGGGGAGCCTACAAATTTGGGGACTAGACTCTCCCTCCCCTCCCACCTTCAAACCAATCTCCTGACTCCCCTGTCAGCTTGAATCAGTTCTGCCTTCATTGACAAATCCCAAACAATGATATTGGCAATTCTGCCCTCCCAGAGCATCGCTGAGATGTCGGCTGTGTCAAGAGAGATTTCTTGTGGCTTGCAATGAATGCATACATTTATGTCATGTCTAAAACAGGGTTGTGAAAAGGGCTGTGAACCTCCCCTCAGACAGATTCCTCTCTGAAGGCCATCCCCCTAAGGCAAAACACAGGACGGCTATCAGAAATCCACAATGCCCATCCAATTCTGACTCCTCCCAAACTTCCTTTATTCACAGTATTAAATTCATCCTTCCAGTGATCTACTGGAGATTTCTGTGAACTTTGTTGATGTACATGCACACACACACACACACACACACCCCTTATGTTCTGAGCATTTAATAGACAGCATTGCAATCAGGGATGGGCACAAACCAGCTGACAAACTAAAGTTTGTCACAAATTTTGGCCAGTTCGTGGTTCATGAAGCAAAGTTAGTGAACTGAAGAACTGCCATGACCTTCTGCTAATTTTGATGCCGTTCTGATGCAGTTCATGGTGGTTCATGAAAAGCAGGCTTTCTGTACTTCATGAAAAACAGCTCAGCTGTTCGGTATAAATGGCTCAAAGCCATTTAAACCACTGCTTTCTGCTCCCTGCCACGGGGAGCAGAAAGCAGGGGTTTAAACTTTAATTGGCTCACGAACTGATACAAACCAGTCTGGTTCGAAAACCAATGTATCGGTTTGTGGTTCAGTTCATGGTTCAGCCACGAACCAAACTGCATGCAGTTCATGCCCATCCCTAGTTGCAATCCACACTTCCACAATGATAATATGTATTCAAATGCACACTCCTTCAACCACCCAAAAGTGGAACATACCAGTGGCAAATGGGCTAAAAGAATACTCATGCCATTCTGTTCTGCGCCAACCTGAAGCAGGACAGGGAGAATTCCTCATCAGGTATAAATTTGTAAATGTTGCTTATTTTAATGAGAATTTTGCAAGGCAAATCAATAAATATGAAAAACCAGAGATTTCACAGCATCCCTAATGGTGTTTCGCTGCTCCAAGTCATTCTGTTGTAACGTCTCAGTGAGAAAGGCGGACTTATAAATAAAGTCAATGAATTATTAATTTCATTTCAGGATTTGTTTGCTGCCTTTCTGCCCAGTCAGGGCCACCCAGGTGGTTAACAGTTCAAACAAGGCACAATAAAAAGTCATCTTCATAACCATTATAACCAAATCTTAAGTGCATCAGGCAACACTGAAAATACAAGAGAGGAAGAAGGGATCATTGCGGGAAGGCCAGACAAAACGAAAATGTCTTCACCTGATGGCAAAAGCCAGTGAACAGTCAAATCTCCATAGGGAGAGAGCTTCAGAGTTTTGTTGCCATGACCAGGAAGGCCTTTCCTTGGGTTACCACCCACCTAGGGTTGCTAAGTCCTATCTTCAACCCCAGCGGGGGGCTTTGGGGGGCGTTCATGGAGGGGGTGGGGCATCCCCAGCGTGATGATGTCACGTTGGGACATCCCACCTGCCTGAAAGGGGCGCCAGCTCCCTGCAGTTAAAGGGGCCCCTTTAACTGCAGGGAGCCAGCGTTTCCCCACGTGCCTGACCTCTGCGGAGATTGAACGCGTGAAACGCCGGCTACTTGCAGTTAAAAGGGCCCCTTTAACGGCAGGGAGCCAGCATTTCCCTGCACGCCCAATCTCTGAGCAGAGATCGGGCGTGTGGCTGGCCTGCAGCCAGCCCTCTCCCTCCTCTCTCTCTCAAGAGAGAAGGGAGTGGGGTGGCAGCGGGTGTTGGGGCTTGGGGGCGGGGCTTCCCCTGGCGGCCAGCTGGCTGGCGGCGGGTAGACGCTCCAAAAAAGCAGGGGACCCCTGCCAAACCAGTGGGGTTGGCAACCCTACACCCACCTAATCTTAGACGTTGGGTGGACCCAAAGCAGAGCCTTGGAAGATGACCTTGGCAGTCAGCAGAGTTGCCAACCTCCAGGTGGTGGGTGGAGATCTCCTGGGATTACAACTGATCTCCAGGCAACAGAGATCAGTTCCCTTGGAGAAAATAGCTGCTTTGAAAGGCGGACTCTGTGGCCTTGTGCCCCAATGAAGTCCCTCCCCTCCCCAAGCCTCACCCTCTCCAGACTCTACCTCCCAAATCTCCAGGAGTTTCCCATCCCGAGCCAGCCAACCCTAGCAGCCAGGTAGGTTAAGGCTGACTCCAATGACCAAAGTTCAGCAACCCTCCAGCTATAAGCATTTAAGCAGCCTCCCCTGAATCCAGTAAAAACACTCCTGTATACATCGATGAAGAACGTTATAGGTATTTGCAGCTACATGAGTAGCAACGGGCTTCAGGGCGATTAAGGTGACAGGGATCACCCCCAAGGTTCCCATTAGAAAGTTATCGCAGCCCGTAGAACCACATCGCATTTGCATATCTTGTTCACACATAAAATGCCATTTACATAATATTTGCATGGAATACATTAAGGCATTTTGCACCTCCTCCGCGCAATATTAGGTGAGAGACTAGCAGTAGCCGCCTTTATTGGAAAGCTTTTCGAGATCATCAGCAATCTCAATTTACAGGTACTTAGGCACCATGATGAAAATGTTCATTCACGCAAGAAGCAGCAATACAAGGACTCCAATTTATGGGTTTCAAGAAACAATTCCTGGCATACTGGAAACGCAGCAGAAGTCATGCACAGCCTTTGCGTCGGACCAACCAAAACACAAAGCGGGCTTTAAGCTCTTGAGTTCTCTAGAACTCTTTACGAGACTGGATGTTCAGTAAAAACAAAAGGCAAAGAATGGGGGTTGGGAGAGAAATTCTCTGTGGTCTGGCTCGGCTACTTGCAACCACTGCCTTGCGGGAGGCAGACAGCATCCCAATTCTCAATTGCCAACTTTCTTTGCTGAGTACCACTAAGAGACAGTTTGGTGCAGTGGTTAAGTGCACGGTCTCTAATCTGGGAGAACCGGGTTTGATTCCCCACTCCTCCACTTGCACCTGCTGGATGACCTTGGGCAAGCCATAGTTCTGACAAGAGCTGTCCTTGAAAGGGCAGTTCTGGAAAGAGCTCTCTCAGCCCCACCTACCTCACAGGGTGTCTGTTGTGGGGAGGGGAAGGGAAAGGAGTTTGTAAGCCGCTCTGAGACTCTTGAGTGAAGGGTGGGGTATAAATCCAATCTTTTCTCTTCTTCTTCTTCTAAGTAGCCTAGGGATGTCAGCCTCCAGGTGGGACCCCAAAATCCCTTGGAATCACAGCTCATCCCCAGACTACAGAGATCAGTTCCCCTGGAGAAAATAGAAGGTTTGGAGGGTGGGCGCTATGGCATTGTACCCCAGTGGGGTCCCTGTCCTCCCCAGCTCCACCCCCAAATCTCCAGGAGTTTCTCAACCTGGAAGTGGCAGCCCTACACACACACACCATCACACCCCTCGCTGATGGCCATTAAAGTGGCCAGACGCTGAAACCCTTAAAACGCATCGCTCATGGGGGGCTTTCTAGCATTCCAAGTTCCTGAAGCAACTCTAAGCATGAAAAGTATCCCTATGCAGTCACAAAGACCAGGCTCTCGAAGCTGAGAGTAGAGAATCTTAAACATCTACTGAAAGCATATAGGACCATGCATATACACTTGGGATGGGATCTGAAGAGTTATTTTAAGCTCGCTTTTGAAGGTTTTTTCCCCTCTCTTGGAAAGCAGATGTAGCCCCCGTACACACACATACACCATATCGTACCCTCCTGGGGGGGACGGGACTCTCACCTTCAAAAGTAATTTGGCATACAACATGGAAAGATGAAGAGTTCCAATTCCAAATCCCTCCTGAGTTCATGAAATAAACTCCATTGGCACGTGCATAATAGTCATAAAAGTTGTGTGGGCCTCTGAACCACTACCAAGGTTCACTCACCACTACTAAGTAAAGAAGAGAAGAGAAGAGGAGATTGGATTTATACCCCACCCTTCACTACCTGAAGGGGTCTCAGAGTGGTTTACAATCTTCTTTCCCTTCCCCTCCCTACAACAGACACCCTGTGAGGTAGGTGGGGCTGAGAGAGCTTTTTCGAGAACTGCTCTCTCCAGAACAGCTTTGAGAGAACTGTGACTGACCCAAGGTCACACCAGCAGCTGCACGTGGAGAAGTGGGGAATCAAACCCGGTTCTCCCAGATTAGAGTCCGCTCTCCTAACTACTACACCAAACCACTAACCACTACACCAAAGACCACCAGCTCACATACATTCTGTGTTATGATTTCTGGGTCAGTAACAATATTTCCAGACATCTCTGAATTGCTCTCTGTAATTTCAAGTGTCAAACTATTTGGCTTTGCTTTGAATTGGGACTGGTTATCTGTCCATGCTTCTGAACTAGAACTCAGTTTTCCCATTTTTTCAATACTGGATTGGTAAAGAAGACTGTTCGCATGCAATTTGTAGCAGCTTTCTTTATTTTCATGGTCCCTTCCTCCCCCAACCTCACCAATGTGCACGTACGCATCGGTCAGATACTGAATAAAAGTAATCTTTGACGTGATTGTACACACACCTGCATCAAGGCTCTTTCTGCATAATGTTTCACCAAGGCAGAGTGTGTGTGTGGATAAAATACACAAAATTGGTATGTCAATGCTACATCAAAAATTTTAAAAAATACTTTATCAGTGCATATGTGAGCATTGGGAACATGGTAGGGGGGAATGCAAAAGAACTGGAGACTGCAGCATACTGTGCATGTACCAATTCTGAAATTAGTTATCAAGGTTTCTCAAGCCAGAATTCGGAAGTGATGAAACTCAAGGCAAAGCAGAATTCTGGACTGCTAAAGGAACCAGATAAATCTGCTCATTGCTTGGAAGGATGCACAGTGGCTGGTCAGACCCCCTGAGTTCTGCTCAGACCTTCTTCAAAATGACCCAGATAGTTTAGAAAAACTATTTAAAAATCTAATGAGTACAAAATATAGATAATCGTCAGGGGTCGTTTCGTAGAAAAAGAGCTAGGGGAACTCATTAGCATAACTCATTAGCATATGCCACAACCCCTGACGTCACCGGAAGTGTGTCATAAGGCCACACCCCCTGACATCACCGGAAGTGTGTCATAAGGCCACACACCCCGCCCCCAACGGTCCTGGCTGCCGCCGCTGGCCTTGCAGCTCCACTGCCGAGCCCCTCATGGGGTGGACCTGCAAGGCCGGCGGGAGTGCAAGGAAGCCCCGCGAAGGCCCTCCCTGGCCCCAGGCAGGCAGGGGTGGGGAGAGGCAGGGAGGAAGCAACTTACCCTCCCTCTTCTCCTGCCTCCTCCTGGCTGAATGAGGGCCGGAAGTGGGGCGGCCGGAAGCAGGGGGCAGGGCTTCGTCATGTGCCCCACCCCCCGTACCTCACCCGGGGGAACTGCGATCCCCCGCGATTCCCCATGAAATGACCTCTGATAATCGCACTTGAAACAATATTAAGGCTGCAATCCTGAGCAAATTTATCCAAAAGTAAGGCCTGCTAAACAAACTGGGGCTTATTTCTGAGTGAACATGCATGATGAACAATACAAACGTATATCATAAATGATATAAAAGACATAATAATTGATCAGTCTTGAGGCTGAGCAATCACCTTCCCCTCCCCCTCCCCTCCCCCTGTATAAACCTTTCTTTTTTAAAAAAACCTTGTCTTCCTTATAACAGTATAATAAATGCTAGCTCTTTCAGAAAGAGTCTGGGTCTGGAAGATTTTAAACTTCCATAGCACAGATCTATAAATGTTTAATTTTTTCATCTCTACCCATAAGAACGTTGTCCGGAAAATACATTATTGCTGCAGATATCGCAGCTCTCCCATTAAGCATGGCTGGTGGTGGGGAATTGGAAAGTGACCGCGACCAACTCCCATTTAGAAAGTTTTACAGGGTTAACTGAAGTCATTTCGCAGCATATGCCCAGAATTGAGGCTTCGGGTGTCTTTTTCTTCTGGTGCAAGAATTTTGCTACTTGGACGGTGAAAGAACAAAGCCTAGTGGACATCTCTTGCATGCTGATTTTAAAAAGAGTTCAACAAGGGGCACATTTTCATGCACAGGTTGAGTTACACCTCAGAGCGCACATATGTAGGTCGGGGTCCTCCTGTGTAACAGTCCAGCACGGTGCTAGGGTTGCCAGCTCTGGGTTGGGAATAGGGCTGCCAAATCCCCCCGCCCCAGAGGCCCGTTCCCCGACGCCGGGGAATCGGGCCCCGGAGAGAACCCCGCCCCAGCGTGCATGTCACAGGGAAGTGACGTCATGACACCGGGCACGCTGGGGGCGGGGCCATGGCCATACAAGGGAAAACTCTATGGTTTTTTATTGTATGGTCGTGGCCCTGCCCCCAGCGTGCCTGGCGTCATGACGTCACTTCCCTGTGACATGCATGTGGCGCACCGGGAGCCGCGCAGGAGTACCCCGCCAGCAAGGTAGGTAATATTTGGCAACCCTAGTTGGGAAATACTTGGAGATTCTGGGGGTGGAGCTTGAGAAGGGAGGGGCTTCAATGCATTGAGTCCACCTTCCAAAGCAGCCATCGTTTCCAAGTGAACTGATCTCTGTTGCCTGGAGATCAGTTGAAATCCCAGGAGGTTTTCAGCCACCCCCTGGAGGCTGGAAACCCCAGCAGCGTGAGATGCTGATTCATTTCAGTCCTCACTGCCTGATTTGGATCAGGACTACAAGCCTTGTGGGGAAGGGGCTTCAACCTCCCCCCTGCACAATTTCTGACCTGGAACATTCCGGGGGGGCTACTTGGCCTGCTGGGAAGTCCATGTGTTCCCAGTTCACCAGGACTGTTCGGGCCATAAAAACACATACTCTGCAATGTGAGAATCAGCTTGCATCTTACTGGATTTCTCATCAGCAGAATATTCAACACTTGATGAATGGCCACAGATGGAATATGTGAACCAGGTCCCTTGCAGTACTATTCAGATGTTCCCCCAGCCGTGACTTGTGAACAGTTCTGAATTTCTCGAGGGACCTAACCCAACTGTTTGGCTCTTTGATACAGAATCAGTACCATCATACTGGACACCAGGGGTCATTTCGTAGAAAAAGAGCTAGGGGAACTCATTAGCATAACTCATTAGCATATGCCACACCCCCTGACATCAGGGGCCCAGCGGTGGACCTGCAAGGCCGGCGGAAGTGTGAGGAAGCCCTGCCAAGGCCCTCCCTGACCCCAGGCAGGCAGGGGTGGGGAGAGGCGGGGAGGAAGCAACTTACCCTCCCTCTTCTCCTGCCTCCTCCTGGCTGAATGAGGGCTGGAAGCGGGGCGGCCAGAAGCAGGGGGCGGGGCTTCATCATGTGCCCCGCCCCCTGCACCTCACCCGGGGGAACTGCGTTCCCCCACGTTCCCCCCCAAAATGACCTCTGCTGGACACCATACCGATTCTGTGGGGAGATCCCACATTTATTGGGGGGGTGTATTTATAGGGAACAGACTACCCCACAGAAAACACTTTTTCCCTCAAAATTTTCAACTGACATGACTGGGAGAAAATTACATTGTCCAAAACAATGGTAGTATAAGCTCTCCAACTGAGTACGTTTTTGTTCAATGGATTTTCAGTAATATTATTATTAGAGTATTTGGAATATCAATCTTGAAACACATTTCCAAAATGTGTGTGTTCTTTGCCTTTCTGTCAATTAAAACAACAATGACAACCACCCCTCTTTTATTTCAGAAAAAGGGAAACAGTGGTGTGTGTATATATTTGTGTGAGTTTGTGTGATCTCAAGCTGAGAAAGGTCTTTTCTAATACCCGTTCTGACAAAAAGTAGGATTTTGTTCAATTAGCAGACTTTAAAAAGAAAAGAAAAAGAGAGGAGAAAAGCACAAACGGTTGAAGAAAGGAGAGTGGGAAAAAGACAGGGGTTTGGAAACACAGCCTTCCTGTTGCCTGAGGATGCTGTCGAACTTGGAGGGGACTGGTGGTTACTTTGCTTGCCTGTGATAGGCTGGGTTCATGAGCAGCAAACATGACTGGTTGGCTGGAAGTTTAAGAATTCTTTGGCCTTTTGGCCAGCTAGGGAAAGTTTTTGACAGTTGAGAGCAGGGGTCATTTCGTACAAAAAGAGCTAGGGGAACTCATTAGCATAACTCATTAGCATATGCCACACCCCCTGACATCAGGGGCCCGGTGGTGGACCTGCAAGGCCAGCGGGAGTGCGAGGAAGCCCCGCCAAGGCCCTCCCTGGCCCCAGGCAGGCAGGAGTGGGGAGAGGCAGGGAGGAAGCAACTTACCCTCCCTCTTCTCCTGCCTCCTCCTGGCTGAATGAGGGTTGGAAGCGGGGCGGCCGAAAGCAGGGGGCGGGGCTTCGTCATGTGCCCCGCCCCCTGCACCTCACCCGGGGGAACTGTGTTCCCCCACGTTCCCCCGCGTTCCCCCCCGAAATGACCTCTGGTTGAGAGAGACCCGAAAAAGCCTGAGGAAGAAGCAGCCTAGGATAGTGTTAGATTAAATTAATACAGAAGGATCAGAGATATAGGCCCCTGCCACATGGGGGGGGGGGACGCGGGCAAAGTGCGGCTTTTTAAAGCCGCACCAAAAGAGACACACGGCGGCAGGATCACATAGATCCCCTGAGCCGCCGCGCACTTCCTTCCCGGCACAATCAGAAGCCGGGGGGAAGCCACTGACAGGGAAGCGAGGCAGCCGAACTGCGCATGTGTGAGCATGCGCAGTTTGGCCGGGAGCCAGGATAGCTACGAACAAAGAGCGCGCCGGCGATCCCACGGTCACGCTTGATGCGGCGTCCCAGGTAAGTCCTCCTCTGGGGGTCGTTCTTTTTTACAGCGCGTTATTGGCCTTAAGGGACGGATCGGGGACGGGTGCGAGCCAATTCCCAGATGTTGCGGTGTGCTCGTGCCCGTTTGCTGCGCCCCTGATCCGTCCCTCTCCCGGGCCAAAATCTCCCATGTGACCGGGGCCATAGTTACTAAAATATCCATGTAGGAGATCTCCAAACACAGAAAATATTGGGAAGAGGGTTTATAGGCTAGAGGATGAGATGTGGTCTCCCACCCAAGCAGTAACCTGGGCCGACTCTGCTTAGCTTTCGAGATCTGACAGGATTGGGCAAGCTTGTACCATCCAGGTCAGGGCACAGAGATTGGGGGATTGTGCAATGCCATCCTCCCCAGTTTCCACCACCCCCCAAACGATCCCAGCTGACAACCCTATTTCAGCAATACCCAAGAGCTGCCAGGTCTTCTGCCAGCAGCCCTAACTGTCCAAGAAAAAGAAAGTTAAAAGCCAGCGGCGGCAGCCCCACTATGTCACTTTCAGGGAAAACCCAGACATTGGGTAGCTTTAGGAATCACTGGTTGCAATTTAAAGGATACAAGAGGAACTAGGCCCAAAAGGAATAAGGTAAGTATTATGTGGTTGAGTGCACCAGTCTACATTTTGCCCAATCTGTCTTTAACAAGGAATACACCATGCCTTGTAAAAGAAATGAAGCTCTTCAGATTGTGTTTTGTTGCTACCACAATACAGTTTATACACCTCCGCCCACATACATACACAGACGCATTCCCATGTGTGTATTGCTATCGGAACCCCACGATGCAAAAGCATAGTGTCCCTTAAATACATATTTATACTTTTCCCATATGTTTTATAAACCTCATCTAGTATGATATAAAGTTGTAATGGCCAGGGGGAGGGAATACGTTTCGAAAGGGACCGAGAGGACTGCAGAACGCCTCCATCATGGACAAGACGGCTCATCGGGGACTTGTTGTTAGTGAGTGAAACATTTTGCAGCAGGTCAAACCAGCATCATTTATCAAGGAGCAAGAACAAAACAGCACGTTTTGATGAGAAACAGATGCCCGTGCTTCTAAAGTTTCTCTTTTTTATGAATGGGCCAAAATTCGGCATCTGCAAGACGCAGCCTGAAATGACTTCAGCATTTGGCTCTCCAGCCTGGAGGACACAATGGCCCCAAGTATGTAAGGGAAGTGATGGAGACATCCCATAAGAAAAATAAAAATGCAAGCAAGGAGAGATTAGTGCATTACCAAAACATATTTCCAGCGTCAGGAGTTACACATGAAACAGTTAGAATCAAGGGGACAGTGTCCCTGAGTATGCATGAAGAACATAGCATTCATCACTGGGTAACCCCCGCACATCTGCAAAGAGGCAAAAGGGCTCCCATAGTTCAAAGTCCTCTTTTTAAAAAGAAATCAAGCCTTTTTCACACAGCTCTTCTTCTCCAAGCAAGACCACACAAGATTCCTATCACTGCTATGTTTGTTGGAAGACGTTGGCTGTGTTATTTCTAAAGTACTTACATGGTCCATAAGCCTCTATTTAAAAACAACAACAACACAGCAGTAAGGCCCAGCAACATCCTGGAACAGCAAGTTCATAGGACCCTGCGCCCCATAGCTCTTTAGAAGCCAAGCGCTAGGGAAGGATAGGATAGCAACTGGCAGCCCCATGCTTGGCCACGTAATTCAAGTGACGCCAGGGCTCTTTTTGTAGAAAAAGCCCAGCAGGAACTCATTAGCATAATAGGCCACACCCAACAACAGGAACTCATTAGCATATTGGGCCACACCCCTGACAGCACAGCTCATTAGCACATTAGGCCGCACCCCCATGTTACCAGAAGTGTGGTTATCCAACCACACCCACCTTTTGCTTCTTATTCTGTTTACCTTGTTTGTTGTCAAAACCCAGGGCCTTTTTGTAGCAGGAACTCCTTTGCATGTTAGGCCACACACCCCTAATGTAGCCAATCCTAATGAGTTCCTGCTGTTGGGTGTGGCCTATTATGCTAATGAGTTCCTGCTGGGCGTGGCCAACTTGGAAGCCAGCCGGAACTCCGTTCCTGAGCGTTCCTGCCCAAAAATAGCCCTGCAAGTGACTAATGTGAAATTCAGGAGCAACCTTTTGTCACAACTTCCACCTCCCCTTAGATCTGATTCACCATTAGCGGTTGGCTTTCTGGTTAGCATTCTAGGCTGTTCACCCAGAAATTCTTACCAATATGACGCCTCCTTAGGTCTTGCATAAGGTTTTCTGAAGATCCCTCACTTCCTTCCCAAGAATAACACAGTCCATCTACGTTCACTATTCTGTTGAGAAGTTAGACTGTTCGTAAACATTCCGTAACATTCCAGTCCACAGGCTCAGGTTGACAGGGAAGGGACCACAGGTGACAAGGAACAAGTGGCAAAACCAGCTGTGAGCCTGTTCTCTCTCTCTCTCTCTCTCTCGCTCTCTCTCTCTCTCTCCCTCTCTCTGCACTATGAGGCACTGGCAAACCATCCAACCTACCTTGCTCAGGCATTTGAGACCCCATGGAAGTGACGCTAGTGTTCAAAACATCGTTCACAGCTGTGTCACAGTACAGGCCACGCTGGACATCGTGTTCACTGTCTGTCTGGTCACTCTCTTCATGCCCGCTGTCTTTCAAGCTGTTCCCCTCCAAGTCCTTGAATGTTGAACTGCTGGGTGTAAGGAAGAAAAAAAACCAATGACTTACCCCACCAAACCACATCAGAGGAGGAGAAAGTCCCTCTTGGCCTAGAGGGTGTTAGAAGCCTCAGGCACGATCTCCCAAGATGAAGAAAGAAATCTTTCTCCAGCAGGGCAATCACAAACCCCAAGGGGGTCTTTTCAGGACAAGAGAGCGGCAGCGACACCCCTTGATCTGAACACTCATCCCACACTAAAGCTAGCAAGAACTGGAGGCAGCCCCAAGGTGTGTGTGTGTGGGGGTGAATTACAGATGATCCTCGCTCTTATTCTTGCTAGCAAAAGAAAAGTCATTGCTCGTGGAACAAAGCGAGAAGAAGGAGAGAGTCTGAGCAAAGCACAGCCAAAGCTACACTAGAGGCAAGATGGGCGGGGGTGGGGGAGACACCTTCTGTGCGAGAAGAGTAATCGGAGGAGACAAAGTACAACCGCAACTCAACCTATTCAGCACAGTGTGACACGTACTGCTCTGAACTCCTCCAACGGCAGAGGAACAAAAGTCTCCCATGATTATGAACAATGTAAGCCTGAGCATTACTAGGTTTGCTTAAGTAGAACTCCCAGGCTGGGTTAAGTAAGTGTACAGGAAACACCGAGCAATACACAGAAGCTGGGAGAGGCATTCATGTAACTGATGTAATATTTAAGCAACACACGTCCTTTAAGGCTAGCTTTCCCTGGCAGGCAGCTTGAAACGCACACGGTCCTGGGGTACATTTGGAAAGCATGCAGCATAGTCAACTTGCTGAAGCTAAGAAAGTTGGTCAGTGCATGGATAGGAGACCTCCTGGGAACCTCATGTATTCCTCCTTGGGTTCCATAAAGGGAAAAGGTGATCAACAGTAATCAGAGGTCATTTCGGGGGGGGATCGCGGGGGATCGCAGTTCCCCCGGGTGAGGTGAGAGGGGGCGGGGCACATGATGAAGCCCCGCCCCTTGCTTCCGGCCGCCCCGCTTCCGGCCCTCATTCAGCCAGGAGGAGGCAGGAGAAGAGGGAGGGTAAGTTGCTCCCTCCCCGCCTCTCCCCACCCCTGCCTGCCTGGGGCCAGGGAGGGCCTTGGCGGGGCTTCCTCGCACTCCCGCTGGCCTTGCAGGTCCACCGCCGGGCCCCTGATGTCAGGGGGTGTGGCATATGCTAATGAGTTATGCTAATGAGTTCCCCTAGCTCTTTTTCTATGAAACTACCCCTGACAGTAATAAACAAATGTAGCAGAACTTGAACCCTCAATGGATTTTGAACTCGGGATCTGAACGATGTCTGGCAGGTGGGGATTCTCCTCGGAGCAGCGGTGGGAGAATTTATTTTTTTAAAGGTAGCACTGTATGTGGCATCAAGTCTCTTTCAGTAATAACATGGACGTGACATGCAGGAAAACCCAGAATTGGCATTAGTCCTCTATAGGAATCGCCAGAAACTCTGTGGTAAAACAATAGTGCTTCCGGCAATTCCTAGAGCTACCCTATGTCGCATCCTGGTTTATATGGGAAGTAATGTAGGGGCACAGTCAGTGGCCCCACAACATTCACAAGGCCCAACTGAGAGTGGGACTACAACATGGGGGGGAGAAGTGTGCACATAAAGCCCCCCAACAGGACAATTACTACCCCCTGGAGCTGTTTCAGGTCAGCTAAACAGCACAGGACGAGAAGGATGAAGCCTCTTCTCCACTTATGCTGCAGTCCCAATCAAAATTAGACCCCTGCAATGCTTGAGGAATTAGTTCCCACCAGTCGCCAACTGACTGAGGGCAACAAGGGCTGGATCAGGAAAACCATGACTGAAGTGGTTGAAAGACATAACATCTAGTTTGGTCCTCAAGGAGGGAACCAGCCAAGGAATCAAATGGAAGTCTCTTTTAAAAAAAATTCAGTTTTTTTGCATGGCTTGCTCATGGGTCAGAGCAATGAGGTGATCTGCCCTTGCTGCCTGCCTTTACCTTCTCCCTCCTCTGCCTGTCTCACCCCACAAGAGCCCATGTCTGACAGCCCATGAGGCCAACCCAAGTTTCTCCAACCAATCCTAAAAGACTCTTTCACTTTTTTTCCCCATCACCACTGCCCGTGGCGGCAGCTGTACATGGTAGCTGCCAGAACTCCAGGTCTGGATGCCGTGACTCATTATGATGTCAAGTATGTGCATGACTACATGCACAACCAGCACTAAGGGCCAAACTGTCATTGCAACAGCAGATGGAGGGGATATGTAACAGCCCTATGAGTGCAAGCTAGGGGGTGGGTTGGCTTGTTGGACTAGAATTTGGTTCAGATTCCCACTCCGCCATGGAAGGTTGCTGGGTGACCATGGGCCAGTCACACAGTCTCACCCTAACCTACCTCACAGGACCGTTGTGAGCACAAAACTGAAGAAGGGAGAACAATGTAAGCCTCTTTAGGAAAACAAAGTTTGAGTCCAGTGGCACCTTTAAGAGGAACAAAAGCTTCTTCAAGGTATAAGCATTCGTGTGCAAACACACTGTATCTGAGGAAGGTGTGCTTGCATACAAAAACGTATACCTTGAATAAAATTGCGTTGGTCTTAAAAGTGCCACTGGACTCCAACTTTGTTGCGCTGCTTCAGACCAACGCGGCTGCCCATCTGAATCCCTCTTTAGGAAAGGCAGACAGAAACCCTCAAAATTAACCCACATCTCCCCAGACAAAAGTTTGCCACAAACACAGAGCAGTAGACAAGGCTGGTTAAGGTGCTTGTGCTGGTAAAGGAGTCCAGACTTCCCTCCAGTTCAGCCTTACTGGCTGTACCACCGATGTTTTCCTTCCACCACCAGAACTGCAGACGGAGATTGTGCTTCAAGAACGCCAATGGCGTTGTAGTATTAGTTCCTCCACCTGACCCCGTGCCTGATGACCAAGCCCTATCAGCACCAACCTCTAAGCCTGCTCCTCAGCCTGGACAGTTGGTCTTCCTGTAGAAGGCCATGCCCAACTAAGCACCTGCCACCATCCCCTGTGCTGCTGCTTCTTGGATGCTTGATCTCCTACTTGACCCGAACTGTCCTGTCTGTCTCTAGTCCTTCAGTTGCTGTTCTTGGATATGCTTGTCCCTCCCACTTTGTGTTAGACTGTTCAGCATCTGCTCCCAGTCAACTGCCAGTCAGCTCCCCACACAACCCAGTCACAAGCGCTTGTACAGGATATAGCTCCTAGGGACTCCTGCAAAGGCCAAAGCTCAAGGATACTTGCTGATCTCCCCTGGGAAGGAAATGCCTTGTTAATCGCTGCTGTGGCTGTCAGTTGGGGCACATCCAAAGATTTCTAATGACAGGTTTGGGTCCACCAGTCTAGAGCTTCTTGTTCATGCAGCACAGCCTTGCAAGGGGCTAGACTAGAAAGCATGGAAAAGTCAGTTTGCAAATCAGCAGACCAAACATCTCCTGGGAATAAAGTTGCCCCCAAAGCACCAATGCCTACGCGCTATCCCTTCTATAGAGCCCTAAGAAAAGTCAGGTGTTCTCTTTTCCTTAAAACCTGAATGTGACCACTTGTTTACACCAGGCGTAATCTGGTATAAACGATCTAGTAAAAGTTTTCTGTCTAAAGATCAGGCCTAAAACCACACGATCACCAGACTCTGTGTTGAAACCAACCAGGCCATGGGAATGGCTCACACTTCAAAGGTTGAGAGAATTGTGCTTGTCCACCCGTATGCAAAGCCCTTTCCAGGTCTCCATGGAAACAAACTGGACCACCTACCATGGCATCTTTTGCAGAACCAGGAAGGGGGGGAAGGAGTGACTGGGGAGGAAGGAGAGACAGAAGAGGGCCGCAGCAAATGCACTCCAATTGGTACATCTTCCTGCCTGGCCTTTGCAATAAAGACATCCCTGCAGAAGCCCTCTAAAGCCAGGACTTAACCAGCGTGCCTGCACAGCAGAGAGCTGGAGAGAAATTGATTCGGAAAGACCAAACGGATTAATTAAAGAGCAAGGTTTTAAGATTCACACCACAAACTTAAAGCAGCAATCACGCTTCCCCAAAAGCGACGTTTTGCTGGATTAAAAACACACCGGAGGATTAATGGTTGACATTTTAATTCTCTGATGACTACATCATGTTCACGACATTCATTAGGGTAAGTCTACAGCTGTGCCCTTTTGTTGCAGTTCTTCTCTTTCCCCCCCCCCTTAGGTTTCTCCCTTGACAGCCCAAGGATGCTCTTGGCACACCCTGAACATATGAAGCTGCCCATCAGACCATTTGTCCCTCTGCCCCGTAACTGTCCTCGTTGACCGTGGCTCCTCAAGTTCTCTGACAGAGATCTTTTCCAGATTTGCCACCCGAGATCCTTTAACTAGGGCAACCTCAGACTGGATTTTAGGACCTTCTGCACACAAGAGCCACGTGCTGCACCATTAAGATTGGGGCTTTCAGATAGAGATGCCATTATTCTTCAGGATGGGCTTAGATGGGTCTCTCTAGGAGGGACCATATTCAGCCTGTGCTGAAAGCGCTGCACTGGCTGCCGATAGTGTACCGGATCCGCTTCAAAGTGCTGGTTATTACCTATAAAGCCCTTTATGGTCAGGGTCCAGCCTACCTGAGGGACCGCCTTACCTCACATGTTCCCCCAGGAGCACTTCGGTCAGGGGCCCAAAATCTGTTGGTTATACCGGGCCCCAAGGATGTCAAACTGGCCGGGACCAGGGCTAGGGCTTTTTCGGTGGCGGCTCCTACCTGGTGGAATGAGCTCCCGGGGGAGATCCGGGCCCTGCGTGACCTTGAGCAGTTCTGCAGAGCCTGCAAGACGGAGCTCTTCCGCCAGGCTTTTAAGTAGGAGCCTATTGCACGCCGTCATCATTTTCATTAGTACTGTTAGCCGCTTAGGCTTTGTTTGTATATTCCATTGAATTTTAGTGTTTTCGTGTTTTAATGTTGTTAGCCACCTTGAGCCAACCCTGTGGCAACCCTGTGGCAAAGCGGGATAAAAAGGGAAATAAATAAATAAATATTGTTTACATGCTAAATTTGTTTACAGACTACCCTGCATCACCCTCCTTGCATGGATGGCAATCATTTCACTATGAGGGGATTAGCCGTGGGTCTGGGATGCAGCTGGTGCCGTATCCCAGGACCCAGACAAGGTCTCAGGACACTGTAGGAGAGGAGAAGCTGCCAGAGGGTTCAGTGTCCCCTCTAAGCTGAGTCAGTGTGAGCTAGCTCACAGATTTTTAGCCTCTGGCTCACACGTTTTTGTCTTCGCTCAGGTAGGCTGGCTCCAGAGCAAACTAATTTACGCAGTAGCCAAACCACTCATTCACAACTTTAAGGCCAGTAGCTCACAAAGTAGACTCCACAGCTTAGAGGGAGCATTGGTTCCAATAATGCCAACATACCCATCATCAGGCATGGGCTGGTCTCCCTTCAGGAAGAGGAGGAGAAGCAGAAGAAGAAGAATCCAAAGCAGAAGCAGAAAGAGGAGGAGGAGGAGGAACAGCAGCAGCAGAAGCAGACTGTTCCCGAGAGTACAGAATTGGAGCCACACACCCTTGTGATACAGTATTTTAGAGCTCCTTGACCATTGCAGGAGCAACATCCGATGGCACCCCTCTGGTCATCTGTACTCTGTCCATGGTCCTGATAACTTCTGACTCAGTGTGGCTTAAGTTTTGCAGTTGCCTAAACCTATCTAATTTCAGGAGTGGAACTTGTGATACAGTATTTTAGAGCTCCTTGACCATTGCAGGAGCAACAACCGATGGCACCCCTCTGGTCATCTGTACTCTGTCCATGGTCCTGATAACTTCTGACTCAGGGGAACCTTTACCTTTACCTTTACTAAACCTATCTAATTTCAGGAGTGGACGAGAAGAATGCCAGTAAACTGCACATCCACATAACCTGCATTTTTTTTTAACACACTTGCTTTTCCAGCAATACGACAGTCCATTTATATGAGAGGCCTACCTAGAAAAGGATTCTCACAGAGTCACTTTTCTGAAGTACGGCCAGATTCTCGTGAAATAATTATCCTTCCCCTCTAAATCAGAATCTACCAGTGCAATTCTAAACAGAGTTACACCCTTCTGAATCCATTCCAGTCAATGGCTTTAGAAAGGTATAACTCTGTTTAGGATGGTACTGTAGCTCACCATCGGAACAGACTACACAGGTTAGTTTAACGGTATGTAAGAAACAGAAAAGATGAATACATTTCTTCTCTGGAAGGACAAACTCCGCATTGGATTGTAAGGAACAATATGATACAGGCAGTAATTTCCCCCACCAGCAATTACACAATTTGTGGTTAAATATCATGAACAATGCAGGCAAATACCTTCCCTTCTCTTTTCTGAATAGAAGTTGCTCATGCCATATGCTTACAAGTGCCACACTCATTGATTCTTTAAAAATGCAAACGGGATGGAATTCAATGAGCCACGTACAAAGCTGGTGAGAACAAGCTGGTTCTTTCCCCTGTTCATGACCAAGCTTGCCGGGGCCCCTCTTCCTGCATGCATTTGCATGCATATGCATATAAACTGTGCATACATGGGCCCTGCCCTCCCTGCCTGGGGAAGTTATAGGGGCAGCATTCCTAATCACAGGAGCAGAATGTGTATAGTTCATACCTGAGTAGGAACTGTGCCCATGTAAGGCAAACATGCATGGGAAGGGGGGAGCTAGTGCGCTGGTTCCCCTTTATGCACACTGGCCAGGGACACACGTACAGAATGTGTACAGGGCAACAGGTGAACCCCAAGACAGGAGCAAAACCAAACAGTTCTCATTTCTGCAGCTGGAGTCATCAGCTTCTTGTAAGCAGGAAATTAGAAATCATTTTTGCCTGCTCCAAAGTGCTTCTGAAACGTTAGTAATTATTATAAACAAAAATTCTCCGGAGACCGGAGATTCATCCCAGAGTTTATGCTTGGATGAAACCAGGCCACAGACAGATTTATTTTAATAACGCAGGAGGAGCGGCCGGTGGATGGGAATGAATTGCAATACAAATGTTATTTTTTTTCCTTGCCATTCAGACTCGAGAAAAAAAAGTGAGAACGCATGCAGCCCAATTACCTACTCCCATACAAGTTCCTTTTCTCTCCTCACATGGCAGGGAGCTCTCTCCATCTCCATCTATCATTTTATTTTTCACATTCAAACAGCATAAACTCTATGAATGTTTAAGTTGTCAGGGTAACAGGACTCTGCCTGACTCGTCACTACCAACCCCCCTATGAATGAGACATGCATGCACACAAAATCCCCCTAAATGCCGCAAACAGTATAATTTTAATAGGATGTACATTCTGTGGGTTTTTTAAAAAAAATCAAAGGAACAGATTCTGCATACGGCAACTGAGGATATAATAGGAGGATGGGGAGAAAGGAACTTTAGACAGTGGAAATTTGGCTCAAAATGGATTGCTTCCTCAAAAAAACCCCCACCCCTACATACCTTTTTATTAAATGGGCTCTGCTGTTCACATAGTTGGAATCAAAGGAGTAGTTTTCAGTCTGAAATGAAAGGAAGAAAACAGAGATGGTTACACACGTTGTTCATCCACTGTGCTGAACAGCCCGATGCTCTGGAGCAAAGACACCATAGATCAATGGCCAGCTCAGGACTGAGGCTCGTGTGACAACTGCGGCCCAGGAGTGCCAGTGGGTTAGTGCGGACAGAATGCTGCTATGGATTCATTTCCAGCATGCCCAAAGCTGAGGTGCACAGCGTTCTCTACGCAGGGTCAGCCACCTCCAATGGCATCATCTTATGACCACAGCATATGACCTTGGGAGTGGGCTGGGATGTTCAGAGGGCCTGGGAGCGAATGAGGCTGCACGGCTGTCCTGCAGGCTGGTGTTACAGGATCAGACCTAGCCAGTGACACCAGCAAAGGGCACTGGGTCTCCTGTTGAACCCTCCTGTGCCCAGGAGGTAATGGATGAGCCAACAGCCATCGTTGGCACCACTGACCAGGGCTCTGTCGGGTAGCCATCGCGGTGCTGGCAGAGCTACTAGGGTCTGATGGTGCTGACTCCTAGGTGACAGTGGCCCTCCAGGATATTGGCCCACCAGGAAGGTCCCCTGAAACTTAAATAGTCAGTTCACCTCTGCTAGCCCATACTGTGCTGGAGAGGGACATACGTCTTGCCCTAAGAAAAGCCACCACAGTCCCAGGCCTTAACAAGATCAGTGCCCAGGCACACCGGGGTTTAAGCTACCCTTTAGTGAATGGTTACCTGTAATCACCTGGTGCCACTGAAAACTACACAGGAGAAACCAGAGTAACAGAAGTGCATCCCTTCAACCCACAAGGTACCTCCTTTATATTAAAGAAACATTGCCCACAGATTCTAATCACGATTGCCAGAATGCTGCATCAGAAACATTTCCCAAACTGCACTGAACAGACTCCATGTACAGGGCCCAGATCAAAACTTAGCTCTGTTATCCTGCCTCTGGCATTAGCCTTTGGTCCTCTTCTTAAGTTGAAATGAAGCCTAAATGTGTTTAAAGGCATTGCCTGGCATTCCTCTCTTCTGATCCTAGCCTCTCCCACTGTTTATTGTCTCCCCACCATGCATACTGGTCTACATGAGACTGTAATTTCCCCAGGGCTGGGGCCTGCCATTGGGTTTCATTTATTCTGCAACCCAGCATGCGAGCGGGTGGCATTATTGTTCCTTTAATTACGAAGCTAGCATGTGAAAGCACTCGGCTGGTGTTTTGATGCAACCAGATGGAGGGAGTAGACGGTTCCTATAGGTGGGGGAGACCCCAGAGATATACAGCTGATCTTGGATTTGCCCCCACCCAAAAAAAACCCTCCCACGGATGGTTTTTAAAAAATGTATCGTTCTTTTCTCCCTGATGGGGACCCAAAAGAGCTTATCACATTGTTCTGCCCTCTTCTGCTGACAACACCCCCCTGCGAAGTAGGTTCGGCTGAGAGAACGTGGCAGGTCCAAGGTCACCCAGCAAGCTTCCACGGCAGAGTGGGGATTCACATCTGGTCCTTCCAAGTCCTCGTCAGACACTCGGACCACTGCACAGTACATGGTGTCCCAATGTAGGCACGACCTCTTGTAGCTAGACGGGACTGGAAGTTACACTCAAGAGACACAAGTAGCTTGCTGCTTGGTCCCTCCAGCCTGGGAGCTAAAGTGAAGGAACTAGTTCTTGAAGAATGCACACCTGGCAGAACACTTCTTTTGAAACCAGTTTCCAACCAGATCCCTTTAAACTGCAATGGGAGCTGCTCCCTAGCAGCTCAGGGAACCATGTAGGGTGGGAGAACTGCTCTTGCGGAATGCACACCTTAAAAGTCCAGCAAGAAGACCTGCCATGATACCTCCGTTTGAGCCATGCTCTTCTCAGATTTAGCAGAGGAGCTGAATGGTGGTAGTTGGCTCCAAATATTCATGGAGGCGAGCCCAACAACACCTGCTCCAGTCCTCTGGGTTCAAGAGGCTCCAGTAATAGTAACTATTATCATATGGCATTGTGTGTAGTATAGCCAGGAGATCCTAAGATTGTCTGGCAGCCTGAGGTTCTAGCTCTTTTAGCATTATGTACCACTAGGTGGTGAGCTAGACTTATTTTTCGGGCTGAGGAGGCTCTGAAAGAGCTGTGACTGACCCAAGGTCACCCAGCTGGCTTCATGTGGAGGAGTGTGGAATCGAACCCAGATCTGCAGATTACAGCCTATTGCTCTTAACCACCACACCACACTGGCTCCCAGTGGAGGTGTGACTTGGGTGGGAGCTGTCCCTGGTACTGAAATGAGGGGGACAAGTCTTGAGAAAGCTCTGCCATGGCTGTTGTAGATTTTCTGAGATGTATGGCCGTGTTCTTGGCATTGTAGGGCCTGACGTTTCGCCAGCAGCTGTGACTGGCATCATCAGAGGTATAACACAGAAAGATGGAGTACTCTCTGTGTCAAGGAAAGAAGAGAGTTTAAAAATAAATAGGGTGTGGTTTCCTGCCCTGAAAAACACAAAATGCTCTACATTTTACAATAGCACTACAGATAAGATTAGAATTTCAACAGCCAATCCATATGCAAAAGAATCTTCTCAGGAAAGCTCCTCCATCAGCATGTCACAGCCTGGGGAACTCCTACAAGATAATGACTCAACCCTACCCCCACCTTCCTGAGTAGATAAAAATTACCTGCCTACCATTTTTCTTTTCACCTTGACACAGAGAGTACTCCATCTTTCTGTGTTATACCTCTGAGGATGCCAGTCACAGCTGCTGGCGAAACATCAGGTCCTACCATGCCAAGACCAGGGCCACACAGCCTGGAAAATCTACAACAACTAATGAACTCTGGCCGTGAAAGCCTTCGACTACATATTCCGCCATGGCCTTTCTATTCAAGTTGAGTGCGTCATGACTGAAACAGAGGGGCTGCAGTGGTGGTGGCTGTCCCCAGAGTAGTTCTCATGAGCTGGTAAGGGAGGGAGGGAAAGGCAAAACAGTTATGCACTAGCTAGGCACAGGGAAGCTGGAGAAGCTATGTACAGCATTCACACAAACACAAGAAGGTGCTTTATACGGAGTCAAACCTTTGGTCTATTGGGGTCAGTACTGGCTACCCTGAATGGGAGCAGCTCTCCAGGGTCTCAGGCAGAGGTCTTCCGCATCACCTGCTACCTAATCCTAACTGGAGATCCTAAGGATTGAATCTGAGGTTTTCTGCAAGCAAAGCACACGGTCTACCACTGAACCACAGTGTGTGTGAAGTGGACTCCGTTTGACGGGGGAGACCATGATTTAAATTCTTCTTCAGCCCACAACATTCTCAGGATGACCGTGGGCCACTGCCTGAGTCTATTCTCATCACAGACAGGTTGTGAAGACGAAACAGGAAGCGGGCCAGAAGCCTTGTATACTACACCCTGGACACCTCGTGGGAAACGTGGGATTGAAATGTCACAAAATTAAGAAGTAAATAAACCCCATTTCTGTCCCTCAAGGCTGCCCGTCCTGTTCAGGCCCTTTCTGAGTACCAGCATTTCACCACGTGGCATCCCACATCTTTGCAGGCTTCAGCCAAAAGGATTAGAAACTTGATTGTTGAAAAGAAAAGACTGGCAGGCTAGGAATCCTGCTCATCACCAGCCATGCCAAGGAGCAGAAACACCTGGACACCACAGATGGGAAAGAGGAGCTGGCATACGCAGCATCACAGAGCCTGGCCCATCCGGCACAGAAGTATGATGCCTGACTGGCAGTGGCTCCCTGAGATTTCTCATGCAGAGCCTGTTTTCCTGAGAGCCACTAACTAAAGATCCCAAGGGGCAGACCGGAGCCCTTGTTGCTGACGAGCCGTTGCTTTATGACGGAATTACAGTCCCCCTCTCAGCCAGAAAACCAAGACCAAGTTGCCCCATTCCGTGCAGACATCTGAATCTGTTGTTGCTGTTGTTGTTTTTTAAAGGCATTCGAACACTCCAAGCCCCGCTGATCATTCCATAAACATTTGGCAGAAGATGGCTGGCTGGCTGGCTGGCTTGGCGACCACGGCACCATTTGCAGGGAAGGAACAATGTGACCACACTCTGTTACAAAAACTAATTGCTTTTTAATTCCCCGACGGACCCCGTTTGTGTGTGTCGATTTGACGGAAAGTTCAAAAGGTGTTTTCTTATTAGCGTATAATTAGCGTGCTAAAATATTTACCGCATAGATATGTAAATGGCAATCAAGGTAAATCCCCAGCTGGAGAAAAAAAAGTTAAAATAGGACCTCAGTAATGCGTCTGAAACCCTTTTATTGCATTAAACGGGGGAGGGGGGCGCGGCACATGCCAATAGACTGAGCTTTCTTTTTGAACACTGAAGCGAACGGGAAAAACAATGTGTGAAATTTAAAGGCTGCAGGGCGGGTGGAAGGGGGCAGACTGAACCACGAAGGGTTTTTCTAGCAGCGGTGGAACATGAAAAGGATTTGCCATCTCTTTCGGATGGGCAGAGGCTGTGTAAAACCTACGAGCCTTTCTCAGGCGTGGTGCTGTGGAGACGCTGCATGTCTCAATCCCTGCTTCTCTATGCAGTTCCAAAAAGACAAAGCACCTCTGTCCATTTCTTTTTCACAGGGAAGATGCCAGATGTATCTTCATTTCCTACAAATCCTGTCCTTCCAGCTGCTTTTCTATTCTCAGGAGAAAAGACACGAGGGGGAGGGCATTCTGAATGGAAAACCCGCAGAACAGGGAAAAATCAAGCGTGCCTCTCTTTTGACCGTTCTGCCTTCAAACAGGCTATCTCCCAAGGCTCTGACTGATGGTAAAAGTTCCAAGGGAATGAGAGCCCCAATGGCACCTCAAGTTTAGGCTGCAGGTGGGAGGGATCAAGCAAGAGGTTATTTATTTACATATTTATACCCCAGTTTTCTCCCCAGTAGGGACCCAAACTGGCTTACAACAACATTCTCCTCTCCTCCATTCTATCTCTATAACAGCAATACTATGAGGTAGGTTAGCGAGGGACTGGCCAAAGGTCGCCAGCAAGCTTCCATGGCAGAGCAAGGATCCAAACCCGGGTCCCCCCCAGATCATAGTCAAACACTGGAATCACTACACTATGTTGACTCAGTTGGGCCTGGTAGGCCAATGTGAAGGCCTTTGTGGTCTCTGCCTCAGCTATGTTTGCACGCTTATTCCAGACCAAACTTTGCTAGACGGCGGCTGGGATCAATTTAGGTTCCTCATTCCT
>NW_015177040.1:456995-519319 GCF_001447785.1 Gekko japonicus | reverse complement strand
TTCCTGCTGTTTCAACTTGAATTCGACTTGGATTTTGCTCCTCTTTTGCGCTATTTGAAATGGAAAACCTTTCTCTCAGTGCAGTTTTCTAGTCCCTCACAGTCAGTTTTTCCTGTCAGATGTACACAGGAAGAAACTGCATGAATAAAACAACTTTATATCCGCTAAATGCGTATTGGCAGTGGAAAGTGCCCTGTAGGGTTTTCAAGGCAAGAGACAAGGCCTCTGCATCGCAACCCTGGGCTTCCTTAGTGGTCTCCCATCCAAACACTAACCAGGGCCGACCCTGCTTAGCTTCCAAGATCTGGTGAGATCAGGCCAGCCTGGGCCATACAACGAAAGACCCCATACAATATACAAAATATATTTTCAGATACAAATGTATTTGAAAAACTACAAGTGGAAAGCAGAGGACCAAAAGTATAGGCAAAACATATAAACAGAAACGAAATACAATGCAATAACTTGCTTGGGATGGGGAGAACCAAGAGGGAAATGCACCCCTACAATTCCCTGTGGCTGGTAGGGTCCAAAATCTGCAACCCTCCCCCCTCAAGACACTCTCTGCCAGAGCCTCAGAGTCCAAACACAATCTCCTGATAAGTCTCCCGTGCCGGATGATGAAAGCATGACCTCACTTCCCATTTTTTGTAGCCGCTTCCCTTCTTCTCTAGCTTGGTAATGTATGATTCATAAGCACAATGCACAGGCCCTTAAGCGTGGTTATTCCAGTTGTGCCACTGTTTAACACAGTGTATTTTTCCTCCTTCAAAACCCCTTTGTTTCTCCTTTTCATAAGAACAGGTATGAAAACCAGAACAAAAGGGAACAGAACAGCTTTCGTGTCACAGTCTATTAGGCTGTGGAAATGGTTCCCAGGGGGAAGCAACAGGCATTCTGCATTGCTTGGCTTGTTCAGAATAGAGCTGGACAAAGCACTAAGGAATATCCCGCAAGGAACAATGTGTGTTGGCTAAGGAGATTTGACAGCTGTTCCGTCTCAAAAATCTGTGGTTCTGTTAGTAATAAGACCTCTTCCCTCCCCCACCCCACAAAAAATTATCCTCCCAACCCCACACAGTTCAAGTCTGAGCCTAAAGTGTGTTCCTTCATAATACTTACACAACAGACCGAAAAACTAGTTGTCGCCTATCACTTATTATTTATTTATTTACTTGTTAAATTAGATTGACTAGGCTGCCCTTCCCTGCAGGTAGAGCTCAGGGCGGCTTACAACCAAGTAGTATACAAAAAAAAATTCTAAATTTAAAAACAGGATTAAAATGATGAGCTACACCATGCACATGGCTGCGATGTCACGGAAAGTTCACAAACATTTTAACTGCTCAGGGCGAAGGCATTACAAATAGGATGGTGAGAGGTGCTTCATCTTCCATGAGGTCAGCTTTGATGGAAGAAAAATCTTACACACAGCTTGTGGAGTGGTGGGGTTGGAGACAGAGCTGGTAGGAGCCCGTGAGAAACAAGAGCAGAGCAGGGAGGATACTAGAGGAGGAGCCAAGAGAACATTTGAAGACAAACTCACACTAAGAGACAGGAGAACTACATATCCTTGGTAGGAAGACAGTGAAAAGAGAGGATGCTCATCTGAGACCTCATGCCAGGTTTACCATTGCTTTTGACAGTGCAGAAGTACGACCAGCTCCCTCCCTCGTGTCCTTAGAGCTCTCCTCCCTGCAAGAGCTACTTTTCCGTCCCTCCCTATGGCCATTATGAACAAAGCAAAAAATAAACATATGCATCTTTAATGGTGCAATAAATAAGGAACGAGGGTTGCATCTCCTGCTAGCATAATCACAGTGGCAGGACGTGCGGATCAGAGCAGGGAAGGGTGTGCTGGTGGAGTCTATGCTTCGGTACCAAGATAGTAAAGCGAGAGCCACGCCGGCTAAGTGTGACCTTTTTCGAAAATCCAAAACACAATATCTAATTTAAGAAAAACAGGCACCTCCCAGGGAGAGAGAGAGAGACATCCAGAAAAGGCTGAAGGGAGTCGGGCACGGTTCGGTTATTGCTTTCGCTTTGTAATTACTGCTGTACGCTCAAGCTGGAGACTGAATGCGGGGAGGGGGGGAGAGTCAGGCCGTGCAATTCCTCCCTCCCCGTGCCTGCAAGATGACTTTGAATATCAAGCGCCTGGGGTCTCAGCGGGAAAAACACATGCACTTATTTTGTAAAATTACACGGCCTCCTCTTCCTGACACCAGGTTATCGGGAGAGTTGCCAACCTTACTGGGAGTCTGGGCTGGCTTGGGCTGGGCCTGTGGGAAGGAGAGAAGGTAGGACAATGCTAGCCCTGAGTTTGGGATCAACTGGAAGGGTGGCCAGGGTAGGGATTTGCAGAGGAGAAGCAGGGGGAGAAGAAGGGCGTGCTTGACCCTCCCTCCTTCCCCTGCTTTTCCTCTGTAAAAGGTAAAGGTAAAGGTTCCCTTGCTCGAAAGCCAGTCGAATCCGACTCTAGGGTTGCGGTGCTCATCTCCGTTTCAAAGCCGAAGAGCCAGCGCTGTCCAAAGACGTTTCCGTGGTCATGTGGCCGGCATGACTAAACACCAAGGCGCACGGAACGCTGTTATCTTCCCACCAAAGTGGTACCTATTTATCTACTTGCAATTTCTTGCTTTTGAACTGCTAGGTTGGCAGGAGCTGGAACTAGAGACGGGAGCTCACTCCGTCTTGCGGCACCCGGGTCTCGAACGGCTGAACTACTGACCTTCCACAGCCTGCAGTTCAGCGTCTTAACCACTTGAGCCACCGCAGCTCTGTACTTTGGAGCATTCCAGGATATCAGCCCCACCCCCACAAGCGGTCCAAATCGGTGCATTCCAGACACACGTTGCCCACTTCGCCAAACCAAACGTGACACAAAGGAGTGCCATAAATGCCATTTCAGACAGTTAAATTAAAAAGGAGCTTCAAGGAGAGTCAACCGAGATCAGGGTCAAGCACAGAGGAAAGCAAGCTAACTCTCCCACATACACCGTTTTCCCAATGGAAAATGTAGAAACTACATTGCTTTAACCCCAAGTAGGAAAAAGGATGGATACAAAACAGGTACCTGACTGTTTCCTTCCTACCAGGGCTTTAAAGATGCCACAAGGGGGTCATTTCAGATCAGGAAGATATTGCGGGGGGGGGGCATTTTTTCCAATAAAAACCCTTTCCCTCAAGACTTGACCCCAATCCAGAGCGTTTCCATGGCTGCTTTTGACCCAGTTGCACATCTGAAGTCATCACAGTCCTCAGATTCTAACATCACTTGGCCCTGAGAATGGGGCCCGAGAAGCAGCTGAACGCAAGCTTGGGGAGCCAGCTGCACAAAAACAGAGCCATTGGGTGACCTCTGCTATGGATACAGACCATGCACAATGCCTCATACCTTCCAAAGTTGAGCTGCACGATGTTAGAACTAGCCAGCTTCAAGCTGGGGACCTCATCACCTCTTGATTGGCCACCCATCCTCAGGAGCTATCCTGGCAAAGGGTTCAATTCAGTGATTTCTAATTCTTACACAACAACAACAACAACAACAACAACAACAACAACAACAACAACAACAACAACAACAACAACAACAACAACAACAACAACAACAACAACAACAACAACAACAACAACAACAACAACAACAACAACAACAACAACAACAACAACAACAACAACAACAACAACAACAACAACAACAACAACAACAACAACAACAACAACAACAACAACAACAACAACAAGAACAACAAGAAGAAGTAGTTTGTATAACCCACTTTTCTCTACCCTAAGGAGTCTCAAAGTTGCTTACAATCACCTTCCCTTCCTCTTCCCACAAAGGGCACCCTGTGAGGTAGGTGGGGCTGAGAGAGTCCTGAGAGAACTGTGACTGGCCCAGGGTCACCCAGCAGGCTTCATGTAGAGGAGCAGGGAATCAACCCCTGTTCTCCAGATTTGTGTCCGCCAGTCTTTAATGCTCTAATGCTGATTGGTCTTCCCCAACCCATGCTGGGTTAAGCACAACCACTTTCTCATCACAATAGTTACCATTTGTCCACATAGCTCCTGCTTCCAACCTCACTCAGCAAAATCAAGAGTCCACCCTCAGGCCTCTTGGTTTTTGTGGGTCCCATTGCTGCCTTTTGATTCCCCACTCCTCCACTTGCACCTGGCTGGATGACCTTGAGCAAGCCATAGTTCTGTCAGAGCTGTCCTTGAAAAAGAGCAGTTCCTGTCAAGAGCTCTTTCGGCCCCACCTACCTCACAGGTGTCTGTTGTGGGGAGGGGAAGGGGAAGGAGGTTGTAAGCCGCTCTGAGACACCTCTGGGTAGTAAAGGGCGGGGTATAAATCCAATCTCTTCTTCTTTTTCTTCTTCTTAATCAATCTGCCATGATGTGATTGCTAAAATCTACCAACCCAGTAGCTGGTTCGAGGCTGTACCTCTGTTTGCCAGCTGGCTCTTGGTTTGGCACCCCAAACTGGATCCTGAAGCATCTTCCAATGCTTCCCCAGCTAGAGGTCAAAAGGTACAGTAGCCCATTGTAACCTGGGCTCATGGTCCTCAGACAACTCAACTGGCATGAGCTAACTGCAATCCAGGCTCCCCAAAGTAGCTACCCACATACTCAGAGTCCATGTGAACTGTCCCTGATCCTATATTCTACATAAACACATCTAAATACAAACAAAAGCTGTTTTCTGGCAGAGCCGGACACAACTTTCTGCTTAGAACATTATCCCTTCCGGCTGCCTGCCTGAATTTTCCTCCACGGGACAACAGTTCGAGAGGACCTTCCATTGCATTTTCTTCCCCACTCAGAGGGATCTAAAAAGCAGATGGCAAGTTTCTTTTTTTTCCCCCTTTTAAAGGGCAGACATAGTCCATAAGCAAGCTGTGAGAGGAGATGAACCGTAGAGGACAGGAAGCAATCGCAGGCGCCGGCTTTCACCTACTGGCTTCTCTTTGGGGAACCTATCGAACGATCTTGTGCTGTCAGATGGAGAGCTGGCTCTGGCAACCCTGGCCTCATCCCCACCTCCCCGTGCCAGCTGCTAATGCCCAAGTCGTTTTGTTCCCACCTGCGCAAAGCTGCTTCCAGTGCCAGCTCTACACACATGTGTCGTCCGTGTGTGCGCACGCAGGCCTGCCTATCCCGCTGGGGGTGGAAGGGACAGGGAAGAAGTCCAAAGATGCTCTCTGTGTGTGCCTGGAGTTAAAAGGATGAGCAGATGGGAGTCTTCCTGCTAGACAGGAGAAAATGTGAAATGCCTCGCCAAGGCTATAAATAAAGGACACGCATGTGGGGAGGGGGACGCAGAAAAAGCAATGCAGGGCTGTTATATTCCCAAGGCAGAAGACCAAGGGCCTTATATACATTTGCAGACACACAATGTCTGAGCGTAAAGACACTCCCAGGTTTTTCACTGTTTAAGAAAAGTGGTTTTTACTCTTTTTCATTTATCATCAAATTACAAAGCAACCCCAATAACTTAACTTTTATAGCGATAACCTACATTCTGGAAAATCCACTAATCCTCCCCGTCACTCGTGCCATACTTACAGTCATTACCTATCAAATCCGTAAATGCTTATCAAAGGGAAAAAGAATGCTAATATCAATATGCATGCATATAATCTTTTATAAATGTGTAGCTTTATATATAACGGTTCTGTAGCTTCCACAAATTCAGTAAGAGGACATCATTCTTGCTTGACATTGTATTTTTTTTTTCAGAACTACTGCATTGAAGCCAAACCTAGGGAGAGAGCTTATCTATCATTAAGGCATCCCATAATTTTTACATGCATTTGTCTTTAGTAGCTGTTGAGATATGAAGGGTATACCCCCTACACACACCTTTCCACACAGGGAGACTGCATTCTGCTTAGTCAAAACTGATATTCTCTTATGTTTCCTGTAAACAGCAATGTTTTCTTTTATCTCTGATCTACAGAGGAAGATTGATTGCAGAATTCCCTAGAGTAACAGGGTGAGCTGTCATTGACACAAGGAATCAAGCAAGGATGGGACAACTCCAGTGTGCATACAAAACTGAAATTGGTGACATTTCAGAACCAAAAGTTGACTGTTTGGATTCTATTTCTAAAATCAAGAGTTTCTGAAAGAGACTTTTTTTAAAAACCCTACATTTTAACTAAGAGGAGGAGGAGATTGAGTTTATACCCCGCCCTTCACTCGGAATCTCAGAGCAGCTTACAAATGCCTTTCCCTTCCCCTCCCCACAATAGACACCCTGTGAGGTAGATGGGCCTGAGAGAGCTCTTTCCAAAACTGTCCTTCAGCGAACAGCTCTGACAGAACTATGGCTTGCCCAAGGTCATCCAGCAGCTGCAAGTGGAGAAATGGGGAATCAAACCTGGTTCTCCCAAATTAGAGTCCACACACTTAACCACTGCACCGTTAAATTTGCAATTTAATATCACTCCACCCCGAAGAATAGAGTCCTAAACAGAGTTATACCCTTTAATAGGTGTATACCCTTCAGTGAAGGATTACACCCTTCATTGTAACTTTGTTTGGGAATGCACTGCCAAGCTACTAAATCCAGTAACATGCACACTGTAAACCCATTCAGATCAGAAGACAGGACATTAAAGTTTTAGTGACCAGTCAGAAGGATCTGAGTGCAAAATACCTCCCTCTCCCAGTTCTTTACAGTTTTGTCATGCAGAGGAATGACCCCCTGAAACTGCAAGTCAATGTAAGTCCATTTCCACTTCGACTCATGTCTCCAGCTTATATTAAACTACGGGTGAAGGCATATAATATAAAAAGAGAGATCACACTTTGTCCTTGAGCCATGAGGCAAACCCAGCTTCCTCCAGGCTTTACATCTGAAATGACAGAAGCACACAGCCGAGAAATCAGAAGCTCCCTCGCCATTCCACCTTTTCCTGAGATGCCATGCTTATCTGTTCATCACTTGAGATATTTCAAAAAGTCAGCTTTATTTAAAAGTGCCAAGCGGCTCTGGGGGATGCCTTCTCAGTGACATCACGGGTGGCCAGCCAATGAGCACAGAGCAGGGTTCCCTCTAAGCTGAGTTAGTGTGAGCCAGCTCACAGTTTTTTAGCCTTCGGTTCACACATTTTTGTCTTAGCTCAGGAAGGATGGCTCCAGAGCAAACTAATTTATGCAGCAGCCAAATCACCTGCTCACAACTTTAATGCCAGTCTCTCACCAAGTAGAATTCTTGCTCACAGGACTCCATACCTTAGAGGGAACATTGGCACAGAGTACAGCCAAGTTTCAGCTTCAGAGTTAGCACTAGAGCGGCCCCATTGCTCTAAAACAGCAATGTGCGCTTTCAGCCTCTAGAAAGGGGGGTTTACTGTCTCTCAATCCTAAACTGAAACTCAAAAGGGGGGGTCTAATGAGGGAATGCCAGAAATTGTGCCTCTCCCCGCCCCAACCACACACACACACACACAAAACTTTTAGGATTTGATTTGTGCAGACAGGCATTTTAACAGCAGTTCCATCAACCAAAAAGCCTCAAGCCCCCATGCAGCTAACTAATATATAATTTCTCAAAGTGCTCTTAGCTGTTGTCTTAGCAACACAAAACACAAATATATCAACAGAAACCCTCTGAAACACATATCCAGCAGGGGCATTTTAGACATACTAATCTGCACTTATTTATTTGCTTATTTAACCCATTGTTGCTTTCTGCCCATGAGAACAATGGTGCTCATTAAGGACGAACGCCTTCATAATCACCGCGATGCTTTTCTGAAATCGGGTGCCACCAGGCACCTTTGTGATAAGCAACCCAAGAGCTATGGAGGACTAACTAGAAAGAGTTCATAATTCTTTTTTTCGTGTCACATAAAGCGATGTGCAATATAACAACCACAGCAAAATGAGGGATTCTGAATTAATAAAATAAGAACATAAAAACATAAAGACGCACCCTTTCTCCCCGCACTGGCCAACCACATGACTCATTAATAAAATAAGAACATAAAAACATAAAGATGCAGCATCCTTTTTCCCCACAGTGGCCAACCACATGACTCCAAGACGCCCACAGGTAGTGGCCTTCCTCCACTATTTCCCCCCAACTGGCACTCACCGATAGCAGTTTGCATTCAATAGTACACGGGTCTTTAAATGTTAGGCTTACAAGGCACCCACTAATGGTGGGCAAACTCCCAGTAATTATTGCCGCGGCTCACCTGGCCAACAGGTGGGAGCAAACGGGGGGGGGTAGTTCTTGATGATGCCACTTCCAGGGCAACCAAAAAGCACAAGCATCACACTGCGATGACGCTCCGACACTCGAACAGGAACGCTAACAAAACCATGCCTGGCAGCCCTACGAAACATGGAGGCTTTGCTTAACCATCATGCCAAACAACCACCCATAGACCTCTCCTCCGTGAATTCATCTGGTGGGGGGGGACACGTGCTGTTAAGTCACAGCTGACTTAGGCCAACCTGGTGGAGTTTTCAAGTCAAGAGACAGTCAGAGGTGGTTTGCCATTGCCTGCCTCCGTGCCACGACCCTGTATTTGTCGGAGGTCTCCCATCCAAGCACAAACCAGGGTGGCCCTGCTTCGCTTCCCAGATCGGATGAGACTGGGCTAGCCTGGACATCCACCCTGGTGGCCATCAGCAGATCCTGCTGCAGCGAGTTCCACAAGTTGATCGTGCATGGTGTGATCAGGCATCACTCTCTGAATTGAATTGATTGCCCGTCAACTTCACTGAGTGACCCCCCAAGTTCTAGTTTTACAAGAGAGGGACAGGAAAACCTTTATTTATTTATTTATTTATTATTCAATTTATATCCCGCTCGAACCCCGAAGGGTCTCTGAGTGGCTTACACACAATCTTCGGTTCCTAACTAAGGCCACAATTATACGGGGGGTGACTTCCTACCAGCACCCGGCAGCAGGGCTTGTTGTTGTTGGAATCTGGCTTCTTCCGGCGGCCTCGAATGTCGGCGCTCTACTTCCAATGTCCTGGGTTCTCTCTGCACCCGCTTTTTCAGTGCAATGCATAATTTTATAAACCTCAGACATATCCCCCACCTTTCTAGCCAATAGAGATGTTCCGCCACGCCTATGGTTGAGGCGGCAGCAAACCACCTCTGGAGCCCTCCCTCCTGAGCTGAGACAAAAATGTGTGAGCCGGAGGCTAAAAAACTGTGAGCTAGCTCATGCGAACTCAGCTTACAGGGAACACTGCTCTGCACCCGCTTTTTCAGTGCCATGCATAACTTTATAAACCTCAGACATATCCCCCCCCCTCTAGCCAATAGAGATGTTCCGCCACGTCCTACGGTTGAGGCGGCAGCAAACCACCAACACTGGCCTCCCCTGCCCTGCTCCATCTATCACACTATCTACTGTGGTCGACTCCCTTGCATGTGTTATTCCATCCATGGCACCCATTAATTGTGTCCTAGATGGCCATGTATTGGTAGTTAATTAAGTACCTGATGCCACAGGTTTTAATTACTTATTTTGTTTTTATGTTCTATCCATATTAATTGATTGTCTGGGTTTATCTTTGTTGCACCCCACTCTGAGCGCAGGCACGGAGAGCGGACTAGAAACTGAATAAAATTAATTATTTTTTTTTTAATTTCCCCTAAGAAGAATGGACAGAAGAAGGGAAGAGACTGGATTTATACCCCGCCCTTCCCTACCCAAAGGAGTCTCAGAACAGCTTACAATCCCTTTCCCTTCCCCTCCCCACAACAGACACCCTGTGAGGTAGGTGGGGCTGAGAAAGAGCTCTCTTGAGAACTGCCCTTGAGAGAACAGCTCTGAAAGAACTTATGACTGACCCAAGGTCACACCAGCAGCTGCCTGTGGAGAAGCGCACATTTACTCTAGCCTTCTCTTGTCCAGAAGGCGCTTCACTTTCTTGATCATTTTGATTGCTCTTTTCTGCACCTCTTCTGAGCTCTCCTGGACCTTTTTGAGAGGAGGCGATCACCTTCAAGCAGTCATCGAGAGAGAGAAGACAGCTGCATTAGGCAAAAGCTTCTCTCTGCAGACTGGCCGGGAGGCCACCTAAGCATGATCAGCCTGTTCAGAGCTGCAGCCCAGAGATGTCCCCAGTTTGGATCTCACTAGGTTAGGCAACCCACTCTCCCTCTCAGCAACATCTGCAATTCAAGAATGACTGCAGCACTGACCTACCTTTCAAAGGTGTTGCTAGGACTTACAGCAGGAGCATGGAAATGAAGTGCTTTGAGCACTTGAAAGCACTCAGCACATGCAAATTCTTTTTCTTGTTATCATCTGTCTTAGGACAGCTCTACATTTTATGCACCTACCATGACTGTTGTATGTACAGCGCACTGACGCTGCCCACTGCCCATATATGAAGCATGAGCACATCTTTAAACATCTGTGCACGTGCACCTAAGGACTCCCAAATTCACACTTTACATGCTTGCTCGGGGCAACACTGATGTAGATCCAGCAATCATGCCCTCTCCAATTTGGGAAACCGCCTTCCCTTTTGGCACAGAATTTCTGCCTTTCTTTGAAGAGTTGTAAACAGAGTGCATTAAAGCAAATTACATATTTTGTATTACCTTCCTTTGCCACAACCTTTTGTCTGCATGCCTGATGAATAACATTTCCACGTCATTCTTTATTACCAAACAAACAACACAGACCTTTACCCGGAGCCAAATCCCAGATCCATCCCATTCGTTTTAGAGTAGATCCCCCCGGGGAGGGGGGAGAACAACAACAGACCCCCGTTTTTATCTTGGTGTTCCCGTATTGAGATGCATGTATTCATCACGAGAACAGGTGTTCCGAGCTTACGTCAGGCCTGCAGGCATACTCGGAGACTGCAACAAAAAATGTCAACTCGTTCGTAAAAGCACACAGGGCCTTCCCAGTGGGGAAAGCCAAGCTTGTAATATCCCTTCAATCACGCTGTTCTCTCTTTCCTTCGTCCGTCCGCCGGGTTCTCTGTGGGGCAATCAATCACGAAACGGCAGAGCCTTGTGCACATTTATTCCAAACTATTGGGATAATCATGCTGGCCCTTAATTGCTATGATTACATGTAATGTGAAGTACATGCATTAAATCAAAACAGCTGGCCTTATTTGGAAAACATGGTAATTTCAGAATGGAATTCAGGCCAGCTGTGGTCCCAGATCCTGACCAGCGAAAGGGTTCATATAAGCTAGAAATGGTGAGTTACTTGTCATTGGCTGGAAGAAAGCCACGCCGCATTTCTGTCCATGGGTGTTCTGAGACTTCTCAGCTAGTTTGGTGTAGTGGTTAAGCGCGCGGACTCTAATCTGGGAGAACCAGGTTTGATTCCCCACTCCTCCACTTACAGCTGCTGGATGACCTTGGGCAAGCCATAGTTCTGTCAGAGCTGTTCTCTCAAGAGCAGTTCTCCCAGAGCTCTCTCAGCCCCACCCACCTCACAGGGTATCTGTTGTGGGGAGGGGAAGGGAAAGGAGTTTGTAAGCCGCTCTGAGACTCCGAGTGAAGGGCGGGGTATAAATCCAATCTCTTCTTCTTCTTCTCCTTCACAAGACAGATTTAGGATGGCACACATTCCGGAAAAGAAGAAGGCGAGAGGAAGGTGGCAGAGTATCTCCTTTGCATGAGTCTCCCAGGTTCAGTTCCCAGAACCTCTATTTAAAAAATCATATGGCCTGAATGGATGGATCAACACCAGTGATGGTGGAAAGTGCCACCAAGTCGCAGTCAGAGGTGTCAAACTCGTTTGTTACGAGGGTGGGATCTGACACAAATGTCACTTTGTTGAGCCGGGCCATGTGTGCCATAAAACATAATGCCGGGTATCAGAGATATGAACTTTATAAAGGACAGCAACTAGTATGCTTCGAGTGGGTGTGTCCTCACTGCAAGGCCCCATGGGCTGGGGAGGGGGGATTGCAGAGGAACACCCCCATGGGCAGACTGGAGAGCCAGTAGTGCAGTGCTGGGTAGACGCCCCCATGCCCCAACAGAGGATTGTCTGCATCGCCCCCCTCCCCCAGGTGCAAGTGCTGATCCCTGCAGACATCTGGGACAGCATCCCCAGAGCTGCAGGCTGAGTGGAGAGGGATGAAGGCGGCTGCCGTGGCTCCCAGCTTACCAATCCATGAACTGAAGGGGTTCTCCTTGACTGCTCCAGATGAGGTTGTCCTGCCATGCTGAAACCACAACTGGAGTGGCTCTGCCCATCCACTCCCGAGCAGCCTCCTGCTCCCTCCCTTGCACCAGTTGCTCGCGGGCTGCAATACAGCCCTGGACAGGCCAGTTCCAGGCCCCGGGCCTTATGTTTGACACCCCTGCCATAGGGTTTTCAAGGCAAGAGACTATCAGGGGCGGTTTGCCCTCATCTGCCTCTGCGTAGCAACCCTAGACATCCTTGGTGGTCTCCCATCCAAATACTGACCAGGGTCGACTCTGCTTAGCTTCCGATATACGACAAGACTGGGCTAGCCTGGACTATCCAAGTCAGGACGGATCAAGGCTATGGCTTCTCTATGGGCAGGCAACCGTTTTAACAAGGAGATTCTCAACAACTCACTTAAAATTAAGCCCAGAGGCATCCTGGAAGGGGCTGTAGGTCTGTGCACAAGAAGCTACTTCATGCCGACTCAGACCACTAGTCCTTTTAGCCCAGCATTGTCTATTCTGACTGACAGAGGTGTGTGTGGGGGGGTCTTTTACATCATCAGCTACCTGATCCTTTTACCTGGAGATGCTAAAGCATTAAACCTGGGGCCGTCTGCATACAAAGCATCCACTCCACCACTGAGCTATGGTCCCAACCAGTGTTCCCTCTAAGATGAGTTAGTGTGAGCTAGCTCACAGTTTTTTAGCCTCCGGCTCACACATTTTTGGGGCTCCAGAGCAAACTAATTTATGCAGTAGCCAAATCACGCACTCGCAACTTTAATGCCAGCAGCTCACAAAGCAGAATTTTTGCTCGCAAGACTCCACAGCTTAGGGGGAACATTCATCCCACCAAGTATGTGCTTCACACCCTCCTTGGCACCTCCAGTTAAAAACAGATTTCAGTAGCAAGGGTAGGAAATTTCTCCATTCCAAGCTTCTGAGAGCTGCTGCCAAACACTGTGTAGCCCAGGGGTGTCAAACATGCGGCCCGGGGGCTGGATCGGGCCCCCCGAGGGCATCTATCTGGCCCGCAGTGGAACTGGCTATCTTCTGCTGCTTCTTCCAGTTCTGCTGCTGCTGCATCATCATAAGTTTGCAGCTTACAGATACACACCTGAGCAGCATAAGATTGCAAAAGCACAGACATTTTAATGTAATAATTCAAAGCAAGAGGTGTCAGTTACCAGACACTGTTAAATAAACAAAATATTGCACAAGTGCTAATGTTTTAAGCATGTTTTTATTTTAAGTTAAAAAAAAAACCCTTTGTGTTTGTATCCTTTATAAAGTTTATATCTCCGCTACCTGGCATTACATTTTATGACACACATGGCCCGGCCCAACAAGGTTTCATTTATGTCAGATCCGGCCCTCATAGCAAATGAGTTCGACGCCCCTGGTGTAGACAGTGAAGAGGGCTACCTGGATCAATGGCCTGACTCAGAATACGGTCACGTGATACATTCTGCTTCATCCTCCCATTTATCTTCATGCAAACTTGTGCTTCCAATCATTCCACTTGCATGGGTAGTTCTTTTTCCTCCCTTGAATGGAACACCCCCATCCTCTCCAGTTTTATCATCGAGCAGGAGAGAGGAGAATGACACACAAAGACCACGCTCCTAACAGGCTGAGAGATGAAGGAGGGGATTAATGGGGTGCTGATTCATCTCCGGCTTTCAACATCACTCAAGAGATGAGTCCCTTTCATTTTCAGTTCTTCGAGGATCAAAGGGACCCCAGCAAGTGAACCCCAGTTTGTCCTTCGTGGAAGTAAGGAAACCACTCTCTCGGTTGCCTTGCAATCGCTCCGGACATGTTTATGTGGTTAGACTCATCACGATAAAATTCCACCTTGGACACATTCTTGAACTCACAGGGAGTGCATTTTGGCTCAGAACTTACGCATTCGGTAAAAGCTGAGTGCTTTGAAGACGTGCTGCTCAGTTCCAAATGATCAAGGTTAGAGAACGTTAAAGATCTGAATAAGGCTGAACATAACACATCGTTTCTGCAAAAACGACCCATTAGCTTTGGTGCTCTGGTAATGTCACAAGTTGATATAAAGTCTCAGGGGATCCAAAGCGAATTGCACAAAAATCAGATCTCCTCACAACTGGGCAAACGCCTTCATGAATTTATCAATGAAAGAGCCTCCTTTGTTTAAAAACCACAGCCAACCCCGTGGCCTAGATTGTGAACGCTTACTCATCTTGTATTCCCACTGGTTCGGGGGGGGGGATTTCCCCCCATGTGAGTAATCGCTTACCAATGAGAATAGAAGGCTCACAACAGAGTGGTGTTTAAGTTTCACAATGAGCCTGAGAAGGGGTTTAGTCTGACAGAGAGGACAACTTGACCCAGACTACCCAGGGAGATGCATAGGTGTCTGAACCAAAGTTTCCCACATCTAAGCCCAGCATTCTAAAGTAGACTCTCCTTCACAGTACCATTCCTCCAGTATCTTTCCCCCACAATTCATCATGTCAAAGAAGCTGATCACAATGGCCACTTGTTTTAAGTCTTCAGAACGAAGCTGTGTTCTGGGTCAGGGCCAAATTTGGAACAAGATTTGCTTTTCATGGCAAGTGGAAAGGGAAGTGATGAAACAGAAGCGACATAGGGTAGATCCCGCAATAACTCTACCCCATGACAGTGGATGCTGCGGCCGCACCAGCAGCAGAGGACTTTCCACCAGCATATCCAAGGCAGTGGAGTCCGATGCCTGTGACTTTTATCATGACATTTTTCTGCACAGAATTTCAAAACCATAGAGTTTTCGGTGAGTACTAGAGCTACCCTTTGTCATTTCCAAGTTTTCCCTGGAAGAGAGGAAGCGGCGTAGTGGGTGTCAATGTGGTTTTCTGTTTGCTTTTTTTAACCTGCCACTGCTTGGAATGGTAGAAGGCAATGGAGGCTGCTGGCGGGAGGCCTTCTGCCACAGCAGGAGGCCTGGCAGCCCTACATGTGCGTAGTATAAGTGAGCAGGCAGAGGGCAAATTCTCGCCATTCCTCATGGGCCAAATAAAATGGTTGTTCCTCCTGTCTCTCTCTTTCCCCCCCCCCCTCACTTTTGTTTTTGACAAGGAAGTGCTATTTTGGCCCACTAATTGTGGCAGAGTTGACTCTGTGTCCGCCGAGCCTTTTCACCCACTGAATGCAGAATTGTATCAAAGTCCCTCAGACTCTCTTCCAGTACATTTTTAGTGCCAGACTGTCAGTGCTGAACAAAGCGAGGTCTCTAATTATTCCCAGAGCAGACAGCAACACTGTAAGCTCTCCCTAAAAGCCCCAACCTTGACCAGAGGAACAGAGAGGACATCCTACCTGCCGTGACCATTCTGGACCCCGGCTTCTCTGTTGAGACTGCCAACAAGCGAGCCAATTAGTGCCAGTCACGGTTGTGATTCACCACCGCCATGAACTCCCTGGGGACCTCTACCCCATGACACGATGGATACTGCGGCGGCGGCACCAGCAAATGACTTTCCGCCGGCATCCAAGGCAGCGGAGTCCAACACCTGTGACTTTATCCTGAAATTTTCCTGCACAGAATTTCAAAATCTGTATAAAGAGTGAAGGGTAGAGTCAGGACTTGTGCTCCAGCCTCACCTGCACACACATCATTGGGACTAGAGTTGCCAACTCCAGCCTGGGAAGCTCCAGATTTGGGTACTGTGTCTGGGGACGGAAGAATGAAAATCACCAGTGGTTGCATTATCTCCCGGTTTACTTTGTATCTGTCCCCTGGCAACTTCAAAAAAGAAAAAAGCAGTGGGGAGGGTTTTGTCACAGAAAACATCATTTTCCCCTGACCATTTCCTCATTACAGGATTGGCTCAGGCTGTCGTCTGAGTCAACAACTAAGCTTGTTGGGGAGTGGTGTAGTAAACACATCAGTCAAGCTCGGATATCCCCCATTGGCTAGGCGGCAGTGGCTTCTTTCTCACTAAGTAAATGATCAGAATTCTGCCTGCACACTTTGCCTTATCTCTGGATTTACGAAAGGTAAACATTGACTCAAGGGGGGGAAGGAAGACTTGGAGCCTGAACTAGATAATGGCTCAAGCAGGCAGTGCAAGCCAGGGTTGGCCATCGACAACATTACTTCCAGGGAAACCTGGAAGTGATGCATACCTCTCTAAGAATTGCCAAAAGCTCTGTTGCTTTCCCTAGAGTATTCAGTGCTTCCTAGAGAGGCGTTGAGTCACTTCCAGGTTTCCCCAGAAATTACATCGTGCCACCGGCCCAGGCCTGCAATTTGTCCTCAACTCCTCTCCCTATCCTTGCTTGTCCACTTCCTCCGGTTAGGTCTGGATCCAGTTCTGCTCCCATATTTTCACTCCTGCCTAGTCATGGGGTTAAATTCTCTGGGTTGGGACATTCCTGAGGATTTTGTGGGTGGAGACGGGGGAGGGTGGAGTTTGGGGAAAGAGAGGCATAATGCCATAATGTTCAGTCTCCAAAGCAGCCATTTTCTCCAGCAGAACCGATCTCTGTTGTCTGGAGACAGGCCCGAAGCAACAGTGGGGCTTGGGGGGGGGCTCTGCCCCCTTTCAAAAAGGCACCGCCCCACAAGAATTTCTCCTGTAAATGCTTTTTTCAATGATTTTTAAACTTTTTTTTTAAAGGCACGCACTCCTTTAATCAGAGTGGGGTGCTGTAGTTGACTAATTCCCGCACTGAGCAAGGGAGATGGAGTAGGTGAAATCCAAGCTCCTTCTAGCTCTGTGTCAAGAAACTGTTAGTTTCTGCCTAAGTGTTAGCTTTCTTGACTATAGAAGCCATCGCCCCCCCCCAACTGCCGGCTTGTTGTCAGAATTGTTGCTTAGGCTGGCAGAAGTGATTAACTTGCAGCAGCTGAGAACTGTCACCTAAAGTGGCTGACAGCTTGCAATTTAGAGATCTATCCTGGTATCAGCTTTCTATTGGCTGAATGGCCTTTCTTTCCGCACTGAGAACTTCAGCCCCACCAGAAAAAGAATCTGCCCCACAAGCCATACAATCTTGGCCACGGGCCTTTCTGGAGACCATTTGTAATTCTGGGAGCTCTCCAACCGCCCCCTGATGGCTGGCAACCCTGTGGACTTCATTGCCCTAAGATGAAGCTTCTTGATCTACGGCCACCTCACATGCACCAAATCTCACCCTCCACCTGATCTTACCAAGTCCTATTTTTGAAGAGAGCGTTACAAGCCCACACTGGTCCAACATCCCAAAACAAGAAAAAAGACTGGATGCAGTTGGACCATCTATTATTAAGCAGCATTTTAAGTGCCAGTCACCCAAACAGGTTCAATAACAGTTAAAAGGGTCTGATCTTGCCTATCTCCCTTGGAAACCATTTTTCTCTGAGCTTATTGCTACCCCTGGTAATACCCAAGATTGCAAACTGAACAGCAGCAATCAAGAGTCACTCTCTCTCCCCCTCTCCGAAACAGTAAGTGCATTCAGCTTCTGTTATCGATGTTTTATAATTACAGGGAATACAAGAGATCGTCTCCCTTTGCCTTTGATCAATGCATCCATACCCGGGTTTTTTTTATTTTGCTTTCGTCAGACATCCCAATGGCTGTTCAACTTCAGGAGAGCAACGCAAGGAGCAAGGAGAGGCAAAGGGGGGGGGAAGGATGTGCAAAGGCAGCGTCCATTTAGATTTACTGTCCAGAAATATAAACAGAATACTTATTCCTGACCTTTTAAGTCCTAATTCCAAATTTAATGAGCCACAATGAATGTTTCTCAGAGTCAGCCTCTGTGCCTGCTTAACTCCGGCAACCCTCTAATTATTGCTGAAGCTTACATAAAGGGCATCGGATTCGGACAGAGATTATTAAAGAGAGTGAGAGAACTCAGTCGAGTTTCCATTTTCTCCCAATAAAATAAAAAGCGTTGCGGCCAAAAAAAGTCATATTCGAGGCAAAGCAGAGAGTTTATCCTTTGGCATCACCCACTGTACCGTAATGAGAAAAAGTATCACGACCGATTATATATGTCAGCACAAGCGTATTTACTAATGCACCCCGAATTCCGTCTCCTCCCAAAACAAAAATTGGGTGGTTGCGTCCTTTTTGCTTCTGATCATTTTTATCTGGAAATGGCTAGGCAAAGACACAGCAAGGAGCTGCTGTGACTTGATTTTCAAAAAGGAGCTCACATGAGGAGACCCAGAGCCTGAGAAGGGCCGCTCACAATGGAGGTATAATTACACTCTCCAAAACTGACTAATAATATCAGCTATTTTGAATCGTTCGGGCTAGCAGGACTGAAAATCAGAAATGTCACTGTGAGGTGCATGCAGATTGTAATCGGAAAAACTATAGCCCTGTACTGACTGCGGTGGCTCAAGTGGTTAAGACGCTGAACTGCAGGCTGTGGAAGGTCGGTAGCTCAGCAGTTCGAGACCCAAGTGTGCCGCATGACGGAGTGAGCTCCCGTCTCTAGTTCCAGCTCCTGCCAACCTAGCAGTTCGAAAGCAAGAAATTGCAAGTAGATAAATAGGTACCACTTCAGTGGGAAGGTAACAGCGTTCCGTGTGCCTTGGTGTTTAGTCATGCCGGCCACATGACCATGGAAATGTCTTCGGACAGCGCTGGCTCTTCAGCTTGGAAATGGAGATGAGCACCGCAACCCTTGAGTCGGATTCGACTGGCTTTCGAGCAAGGGAACCTTTACCTTTTACTGACTCTACCGTAGTTGTGAGAGGAATGGGATGGTGCCAGCTGGACCACCCCTTCAGTTCCTATGCGCTGAACATCATATTTGCATATGGGTCTACATGAAACCCTTGAGTCGGATTCGACTGGCTTTCGAATGCTGAACTGCAGACCGGAAGGTTGGTAGTTCAGCAGTTCGAGACCCGAGTGCCACATGACGGAGTGAGCTCCCATCTCTGGTCCCAGCCCCTGCCCACCTAGCAGTTCGAGAGCAAGAGATTGCAAGTAGATAAATAGGTACCACTTTGGTGGGAAGGTAACAGCATTCTGTGCACCTCGGCACAGCTTAGTTTTCCCCTCAAATGGCTGTGGCCCGCCCCCAGCGTGCAACGTCACATCCGGGTGACGCGCACACGGGGGTGGGGTTTCCCCCGGGCCCGATTTTTGTCGTGTCAAAAATCAGGCCGTCAAAGCGGGGGATTCCCCGCCCCCCAGCCCCATTTGGCAACCCTAGGGAACAGACTGTTCTCACTGGCTTGGGTTGGGGCTGTCTTCTCGTGCAACCCAGTTTAAACCAGGCTGCACGTGAAGCTATCCCAGTCACGGTCTGCATGCCACAGGGAGCAATCTCCCCGAGGCTCACAGATCCTGGGCCTGGCTCCTTCTGCAGCATGGTTTAAACCACACTGCCGGAGAAGCCATCCCAGCCAGGATCTGTGTGCCTCCAGGACTCCTCTCCCTGTGGCACGCAGATCCAGAAGCTGCCTCCGCCTGCTGCCCAGTTTAAACCAGGCTGCAGGAGAAGCCATCCCAGCCAGGATCTGCATGCCTGCGTGACTTCTGCAGCCCAGTTTAACCCAGGCTGCAGGAGAAGCCAAGCCAGCCGCAGGATTGGGCTGACTTTAAAAAAAAAAAGTGTTTTTCTTCTTGGGTCCATTGGACTCAGGGGGAAAAAAATGAGATTTCCACAAACAAACAAAAAAATGCCGTACCGGTATTGGGATTCAGGATTTTTCAGAAATACCAACATTTTTTCAGGCCCAACAGACCCGAATCAAAAAATACGGAATTTTTAAGAAGACCCTGATGCTGGGAAAGATTGAAGGTCAAAGAAGACGGGGACGGCAAAGGATGAGATGGTTAGACAGTGTCATCGATGCAACGAACATGAAACTGAGCAAACTTCAGAGGACAGCGGAAGACAGAAGGGCCTGGCGGGATCTTGTCCATGGGGTCGCAAAGAGTCGGACTCGACTGTGCGACTCAACAACAACAACATGCAAACATGCCTCCAGTTATAGGAAGCAATAGGTGAGGATTATATATCTGGCACACTGGGAAAACCAATTCCCTACAAACCAGATACATTACTACTAAATTATGGTAGCCACCATACATATTATTGCTGCTGCCAGATTGGTCAGTAAATGGAAGCCAAATGCCCAAGATTCAGTATTGGCCATGGAAAGTAATAGAGATTTCATGTTCTGAGGAAATTAACGGCTTTCTGAAAAAACAGTGATGTATCCAGACTGGACTCATTATGGTCCAACGTAGGGCTCTTTTTGTAGCAGGAACTCCTTTGCATATTAGGCGGCACACCCTTAATGTAGCCAATCCTCCAAGAGCTTACAGTAGCCCCTGTAAGAAGAGCTCTGTCAACTCTTGGAGGATTGGCTACATTAGGGGGGGTGTCGCCTAATATGCAAAGGAGTTCTTGCTACAAAAAGAGCCCTGCCGGACTGTACGTAATGGCTAAATCCATTGACAATGTACTTATCTGGTATGTTGTTCCTTACTGTCTATTTGGTGTTGTAATTTGGTAAATCTTATATTTTTAAAAAAATTATCAGCTATGCACTGTACTGCATCTTAAGAAAACTTGACTGGCCTGCCTACTGGCTGAGTACCTCTCTCTACATAAGTTACTAATCCTCAAAAAAAAAAAATTAGCTCACCTGTCCATACATACCTCTGTTCCAATGCAATCCGATTCACAGTAACAGGTTTAGACTGAAGTAACTCTACATAGGATTGCACTGGCAGTCACTTTTAGGACATCGGCGGCATAAAAGGAGGGAAGGAACAGAAAGCCCACTGTCTTTCCATTTCCAAAAGCTTCTGGAATATCTGGGAGCAAGACCGCACTGCAAGTCTGATGTAACCCCACTTAATATCTCATTTAAGTGTACACCTCAACATTTGCTTCGGTTAGGATCCCCTACTTCCTCTGTTCCCCCTCCCCTGCAAACACACACACACACACACACACACACACACACACACACTATGAAGAGATGACACCCTCCTCTCAAGCGGCTCCCGTGTTCATTTGGATCCTGACACAGAGAGACAATAGGGTGGGGAGGGGGGAGAGAGAGAGCAGGCACTGAAATTATTCAAATGGCTACAAAGCTGGCAGGGAACATAAAGAGGTAAAGTAGTTTTATGCAAGTTAATTGGATCAAATGGGGGAGAGAGGCTGTCCTGATGGATGGAGTAAGTATAATCTTGACATCTATGAAGGGGGGGGGGGGAAATGAGACTGTTGGAAAGAACTGAATGTATGTTCAGAGAAGGCTGTCAGGCTCAGAAGACAGCTAAATAGATGTCAAGCCTGCAGTATTCAAAACAAAGAGGATGCGGGAGTTACAAGCGTAGGATTTAAGCTGAAGATGGAACAAGGATTTCCGCCTTGTGCTCTGTTAGTGTTTACATGGAATTCATTAACTCCGGGTTTTTTATCCCACCTGGCCTCTGAAGGCAACATATGTGGCTCTTTCTCCCCCTCCCCACCCATTTATCCTCTCAAGAACCCTATGAGGTAGGCTGTGATGAAAAACAGTGATTGGCCCAAGGTCACCCAGTAAGTTTCATGGGACAGTGAGGATCTGAACTTCCGTATCCCACCTCCTGGTCCAACACTCTACCCCCTACACAATACTGCTGTGTTATCCTGATAAACAATTCTTAACTTGAATTTATTTATGTAACCCAGGCAGAAGCAAAGTGGGCCAGGGAAAGAAGCCCTGAATAATAGGGCCTCTTGACCTGTTTCATCGTTAACACCAATGCTTCACACTTGCGTAGTGTCTTCGGTGCTTAAAGTGTTTGCACGTATGTTATCTTGAATCCCCACAACAACCCTGCAAAGTAGGACAGTTTTATCAGCCTCCCCATTTTGATGATGCAGGGCAGAGGCTGAGAGACAGAGGGCCTTGCCACTGATGAAGCCCATGATAGAGGCAAGATCTGGAAGGGAGGGATCTCTCCGCTCATTTTCTCTTCACCATTCTGCCATATCAGTTCTTGCACACACAAAAAGAAAAATCTCAAAAACTGGGATGTATAAAGTTGGGTAGTGTTACCAGAGTGTGTCCCAAGACAATGCAGAGTTAACACACACAAGGCTTGTTCATTCAGAATTCACTCGTGTGCACATGCAACGTTTCAGAAGCAGCCAGAATCAGCAGCCGCAAAGAGTAAAAGAGTACAAATACAAAGCAAAGAAGGAGATGGATAATAAGGACTGATATGGCCTGCAGGGCACTTATTAGGGAAAAGGGCCAGAAGACACTGACTGCTCTATTTCCATCAGGGGATTCCCTTTTTTGCAGCCTACACAATTTTTCAACACAGGCAGAATTTTCCCTGCCAAGTAATCCAGAACTCGCTACAGAATGTGGTTTCTGTTTTTATGTGTAGTATGGTGTGGTGAGTGATTAAGAGCAGCGGACTCTAATCTGGAGAATCGGGTTTATTCCCCATTCCTCCACATGAAGCCTGCTGGGTGACCTTGGGCCAGTCACAGTTCTCTCAGAGCTGTTCTTTCAAGAGCTCTCGCACAGTTCTCTCAGCCCCACCTAACTCACAGGGTGTCTGTCGTGGGGAGAGGAATGAAAGGCGATTGTAAGCTGCTTTGAGATTCCTTAGGGAAGAGAAAAGCGGGGTCTAAAAACCAACTCTATTTCTTCTTTTTCTTCTTAGTTGCACCTAGTAGAATTACTCCATTGTAATACGTCTTGTCTCCTGCCAACCTAGCAGTTCGAAAGCAAGAAATTGCAATTAGATAAATAGGTACCACTTCGGTGGGAAGGTAACAGCATTCCGTGCGCCTTGGTGTTTAGTCATGCCGGCCACATGACCACGGAAACATCTTCGGACAGCGCTGGCTCTTCGGCTTTGAAACGGAGATGAGCACCGCAACCCTAGAGTCGGATTTGACTGGCTTTCGAGCAAGGGGGCCTTTACCTTTAATACGTCTTGTGGGTAGAGTGGCCAGATAAATGTAAGGACACCCATGCTGGATCAGTCCAAATTTCATCTAATGCAGCATTCCATTTCTATTGGTTTAAGGCTACAGCAAGCATGGCATGAAGGCTTTCCCCTGTGATTTGTTCCCAGCATCTGACATTCAAAGGTATAGTGCCTTCGCATATGGAGGTACCAGTTGTCATCAAGGCTAACAGTCGTTGACAGACCTGTCCTCTGTGCATTTTGTTGGAAGAAGAAGAGTTGGTTTTTAGACCTCACTTTTCACTACCCGAAGGAGTCTCAGAGCGGCTTACAATCGCCTTCCCTTCCTCTCCCCACAACAGACACCCTGTGAGGTAGGTAGGGCTGAGAGAGTTGAGAGAACTGTGACTGACCCAAGGTCACCCAGCTGGCTTCATGTGCAGGAGTGGGGAATCAAGTTCTCCAGATTAGAGTCTTCCGCTTTTAACCACTGCAACGAGCACACAAGAAAGGTATCCTGGCCTTTGTTTGAAAAAAGGAAAGATCACCTGAGAGATCATAGAGCAATAGGGTGAGGGGAAAAACAGCCCTGGACAATAGTTCCTTATCTGTTAAAAGGCCAGGATCCCTGCCTTCAGTTCACCGGTAATCTTTGGGAAACAGGGGTGCAGGCGGGGAACATTGCAGACAGTACTGTTTATGTGTGTGCTTGCTGACTGGCTAGCCTCACTCAGTGATGCCAGTAGCCCATACCCAATCCAAAAAGGCTTACCAACTCCAGCTTGCGAAATTCCCGGAGATCTGAGGGCAGGGCTTGGGGAGGGCGATGCTTGGGGAGGGGAGGGAGCCCAGGAGGCAAACATGATGCCACAGCATCTGCCCTCCAAAGCAGCCTCTGTCTTCTGGAGATCACCTGTAAAGCCAGGAGAACTCCAGGCCCCACGTGGAGGCTGGCAGTCCTGGCCACCACACACTGCCACAGTGCCAATGGAATGCCCAACCTGCACCATCACTTCCGGATGATTAGTGGTAGGGGCAGGTTTTCCCCTCTTCCTTGCATTGCCTTGGACTGACAGGTGGAAGCTCCAACCAGTGGACCACTTTACAGGCCACCAGTGCCACCTAGAATTGCCAGCATCCAGGTGGAGCCCGGAGACCTCCCAGAATTGCAACTGAACTCCAGACAATAGAGGCCAGCTCCCCTGGAGGGAATGGCTGCTTCAGAGGGTGAATTCTAGGGCATTAGACTGCTGAAGTCCCTCCCCTCCTTAAATTCTGCCCTTCCCAGGCCGCTTCCCCCCCCCCCCAATCTCCAGGAATTCCCCTACTCAGATTTGGCAGCAGCATCCTACATGTGGGGAGATGGCTTCCTATTGGTTGCCTCTCCCCCCCCAAAATCATTAATACCTTGGAGCCATAAAAATCCAAGGCAGATGTTTGCTTAGCCTTCCACGTGTACTTTCCTGGCTACAGCAGTGTCGCTGCTACCCAAAAGACCCCAATTTCCTCAGCAAGTTTAAAACTAATGGGGGATGACGCAAGGAACCTTTCAAGAGCATCTCAGTGCGCTGCAGTTCTTTCCCTGCCTCTTTGTGTCATGAATGAATGCTTCAATTAAAAAAAAAATCACAGATTCGCTGTTCTTTAAAGGTTTCTGTCTCGAGGGTTAAATAAACCTCATTGTCATCCATTCTCTGGGGCTGAGGGTCAGAAACGATACGTTCATTTTGTAGGGCATGCTGCATGTAACACAGATTTGATGTAACGTGAAACGCCTGGGATAATTATGACAAAAAGCCCACGGAAGAAGAGAAACGCTCCCCTGCTTCTACAAGAGGGTCTCGAATGAACGACACGCAGTCGTAGAACAGGCTAATATACCCTTACAAGGATCCTGGGTCCTCCCTGTGAATTCCGGTCCTACGCAAATCACTAACAGCATATAACCTTAACATGCATACATTATTTACTCATTCCATTTAAGCTATTCTAATTTAGAATCAGTTACTAGATTTGCCAACCCTGTCTTGAGAAATCCCTGGAGATTTGGGGACAGTGACGGGAAAGGGCAGAGTTTGGGGAAGGGAGCTCAATGGTCAAGTATCCGCTTTGCACACAGACGTTCCCAGGTTCAGTTCCCAGACTCTCCAGTTAAAAGGACCAGGTAGTAGGTGATGAGAAAAACATCCACCTGAGTCCCCGGAGAACTGCTGCCAGTCTGAGTGGACAATACTGAACTTGATGGGCCCAGGGTCTGATTCAGTATAAGGCCAGCTGCAAGTGTAGGCACAAAATCAAGGATGTGACACTAGGAACCCCCAAGCTGCCACTTCTCCAAGGGAACTGATCTCTGTAGTGTAGAGATCAGTCGTAATTCTGGGACAACACCAGGCCCTGCCTGGAGGTTGGCAACCCTGTCTGTTAATGAAGCCCTCCTATGCATGCTATTTTAAGTGGAATAGAAACGGTCTCTGTTAGATGCCGGGCCTTTTCGGTCGTCGCACCAGAACACTGGGCAGCCCATGTGGCCTCCTCTTGATTATCCTCATAGAATCAAGTTAAGAGCTTTCCTTTCTGATCACCAGCATTGCTTTGCTCATTGTATGCTTTGTGGTATTGTACAGTGTGTGGTGACCTGACTGGATTTTGGAAATTTATACTGAAAAGCAGCAATAGAAGAAGAAAAAAATCCCCTAAACAAGTATTTCAATCTAGGTCTCCCTGGACTAAGTCCTACTCTAATCACCATACCAAACGTATGGGTCTTCCATCACGGAACTCAAGGTGGTATGCACAGAAAGAGTCCCCAAGGAGGTCTCTCAGCCAGGTACTGAACAGACTCAGATTGGCTTGGCTTCAGCAAGGGTGTGGTATTAAGAACCTTCCAACCATGCCCTTGACAGCCACAATACCTCAAAAGCGACAATAACGGTGAGAAATTATTATATCTGACTCAGTCACCGATGTCCTGTGCTTGCATCGTTGCTTCCTCCTATCTATAAATACTGCAATTTGCACGGCCGTTAATAATCTCGATTGCAATTATTCCACTATCGACATACAAGACAGTTTCTAGCCCATTTTACAGACAGGGAAATGAGAGAAGGAAACAATCGATTTTAAGAGAACATGGTCTGAGAGAGGCCTCATTTCCATTAGCACAGATATACTGCTTTGTTCGTTCCACTGCGGCCTGGGGTCAAAAAGTTTTGAGATAATATTTTTTTAAAAGTCAAAGGTGCTGGATCTAGGGTTTCCAGTCTCCAGGTGGAGCCTGGAGTTCTCCCAGAATTACAACTGATCTTCAGACTGCAGATACCAGTTTCCCTGGAGAAAATGACCATTTCAGAGGCTGCACAGTATGATCAGCAATGGTGACATGTGGCTCTTTCACATATATTGTGCAGCTCCCGGCAGGGCAGCTGGGGAAGAGAAGGGGAGGCATGCCTCCCCGACCGGTCTTCCCTTCCCCAGCCAGTGTTCCCCTCCCTGGGTAGGCTTGAGGTGGGGGGTGAGAGCAAAGAAAGCAAGCAATTTTAAATGTGTTCTCAAAGGGGGGCCCCCAGCTGGCTTGGAGAAAACATTTGTCTCTTTAACTATCATTATCAATACCCTTTTGTTTTCATTTCTGGCAGTCTTACTTAATGTTAATGTTATCAAAAAGCAAATGTGCATATTCTCCACTTAAAACACATGTGTAATGTTTGTTCATGTCTTGTGGCTCTCAGACATCTGATGTTTCTTCTACGTGTGGCTCTTACGTTAAGCAAGTTTGGCCACCCCTGCCATAGATGTTAGGTGAAATCCCTCCTCAAATTCCCCCGGCCCTGGGCCACACCCCCAAATCTCCAGGAATTTCCCAAGCTGGAGTTGGTGGAGCTCAAGGCCAGCACACTGGCTCTGTCTGCTGCAGGAACCACATTCAGTCCCTTCATGGATCTCAGGTATTGCGTTACCAGAAGTGTGGTTATTCAGCCACACCCACCTTTTGCTTGTTATTCTGTTTACCTTGTTTGTTGTCAAAACCCAGGGCTTTTTTGTAGCAGGGACTCCTTTGCATGTTAGGCCACACACCCCTAATGTAGCCAATCCTAATGAGTTTCTGCTGTTGGGTGTGGCCTATTATGCTAATGAGTTCCTGCTGGGTGTGGCCAACTTGGGAGCCAGCCGGAACTTCGTTCCTGTGTATTCCTGCCCAAAAATAGCCCTGCCTGACACCCAGAATAAGTAGATAGTTGTGAGCTAGAGAGACTAAGGATTGAATTGGGTTTCCAGAAACTTAGTGTATTTCCCTGACTCGTAGGTTTCCAGAAACTTAGTGTATTTCCCTGAGATGCAATAGGATTTGTGAGCACACCACATATAGCAAGACATACAGCATGTGGACTTTTTTTTTTAAAGACCCTATTGTCGTTCTCCAGATAGCAGCCTGCACCAGAGTTAAAATTTTCAACCCACATATCTGAGCTTCTCTCACCCAGCTCCCTTCTGTCTTTGCCTCCCCACTACATCTTCTTTTATAATCCCCTTTCCTGCTCCACTAGCTTTCTAATAAATAGTCCAGTTATTTATTGCAAAAACACCAAGCCCTCCACATCTCACTGGGTCCCTTCAGTTAATGGTCCATGGCAAAGGATGACGTTCCATTAACAAGACTACAATTTAAAAAAAAAAAAAGAAAATCAAAATATGTAATTGGCTTGTTTGGTTGGGCTTTGTTTAAAAGGAACCAAAGTACAAGTTCCAAGCTATTAGCCTTTGGGTTGCTGGAGAATAGGGGGAAATTATTCTTCATTTAAAAAAACTCCCTCGTCTCTATAGAGTTCTCTCCCCCCACCCCCACCCCCTTCGTCTCTGTCCTGGCCTCCTCTTTTTAAAAGATCTCTGTTCTCAAACAAGCATCAGTTTAAAGGGGTCTTCGAAAGCCCTGGAGGCGATTAAAAATAGACATGACTGGGGAAAAACCAATCATTGTCTCGAATCATATTTTCGGGTCATTTTCTCTCCAAAGCTTATGTAATCTCTCTCAGCCCTGGCTTTTATCTTGGCTATTTTTAATAATCAGCCACCAAGACTTCTGTTGGGTCTTTTTGTTCCTCTTTCTGCTTTTCAGAGCAGGGACAGCCTCCACGGAGTACAAAATGCAGCATATTATTCTTAACAAAGTCATTTTTTAAAAAAGACAATAAAACCAAATACTCAGTAGAAAGAAAAGAGAAAAAGGTGCTCTCAGGGCTTAATGCATTTGTTGTCTAAAGTTAATAATAATAATAGTTTTGTGTAGTGGTTAAGTGCACGGACTCTAATCTGGGAGAACCGGGTTTGATTCCCCACTCCTCCACTTGCACCTGCTGGGTGACCTTGGGCAAGCCATAGTTCTGGCACAGCTGTCCTTGAAAAAAAGCAGTCTCTGTCAGAGCTCTCTCAGCCCCACCTACCTCACAGGGTGTCTGTTGCGGGGAGGGGAAGGGAAAGGAGTTTGTAAGCCGCTCTGAGACTCCTTTGAGTAGTGAAGGGCGGCGTATAAATCCAATCTCTTCTTCTTCTAGTAGTAGTAGTAATAATAATAATACTAGCAGTCAATGAAACTGCATAACATCTTTTATTTATATGACGCTTCCTCCGAATTACTCTATGCACTTCATGATAGGGCTCTTCTACATTTGTGTGCATGCCTGCTACCAGTAATCTAGCACTAACAGCTCAGCTATATTTTATGTTGAGTGCACACATTCACAGATACCTTGTAGTACAAGGTACAAGGTGTAGGGGTACAACCATTAATACCCCACCCCATGAGTCTCAACAACCCTTTTTCATATTCATTCTGCAAGCATTCTGTGCGCCCCCAGTGCTATGAAAATTAATATTAATATACTCTACACCAAAGACCAATTCAGTAGCTTAAAGAAATCAGGCAAACACAACCAATTTGCAGAAGGTCCTCTTTTTGCAAACTGTACTCTGCAAATGTTTTGGCAAAAATTTATTCTGGTTTTCTCATCATGAGTAGAGCAAGGACCCTGAAGCTCCACCTTCAACAACGAGACATTATGTATTGTAAATTATTTAAATACCAGTTTTCATGATCCCTCCCCCAAGTTCTTGGGGGATTTCTTTAACTTCCAGGGAGTTCGTAAGGTCAGGGAGCATTCTAAAATATGAATCCCCCCATCTGCCCTGGTACACAACTTAACCTCCTCTTTCTTCTGTAGACAAGCTCTTAGGACAGGAGTTCTCAAGCTCGTTTCACCTGTGAGAACTTTTGAGACGTTGAGAACAGATAGTGGGCACCACCACAACAGTGCCATGGAGTCTCCCCTTCAAAGCAGCCATTTTCTCCAGGGGAGCTGATCTCTAGTCAGCTGGAGATCAGTGGTAAAAGCGGGAGATCCCCAGGCCCCACCTGGAGGCTGGCAACCCTAGTCACAATGGAGAACACAGCTGACCAAAGAGTGGCTGCCAAGAGGACTGGAGAGCCCAACAGAAAATGTCAGGAGGTCCCAAACCTATAATGGAAGTGGCTGTTTCTCAAACAGGGGCTTCTCCCTACAGGCACAAAAACTTCGAGGTTCTTCTGGGAAAACCCCTACTCCAGTGATGCGGAGAAAAGTCAGGATTGCCTTTTGGATTTGGGGGAGAAAGGAGCGGGTGCCAGGAAACACAGCAGTGGGTGATGTGGGGCCCCTGAACAAAACAATCACTGTCTTAGGACACAGGAATACGATGAACCCATGGATACCCGCATCTTCAGCTGGCAAAACAAACCACTGAGCAATACTTTTCATTTGCGGAAGCAGGAGCCAGGGAGAACAGGATCCTTAGGAACTGCAGAACGGTATCAGCCATGATCCCCAGAACAGCAAACTCCTTTCTTTTCACAGACCCTATTTTTCTTACTATTTTTTTCCATATATTAGGCTATGGAATACGTACCCTACCACTGCATGAATATAATAGGTGCATTCAATCTTTTGTTCTTTTCACAGAGCCAGGCAACAGATCTGCGCTAAATTCATGTTATAGGACTGCAGGGAATACGGGATCCATATGCAGTGCCTCTAAGCATGCGACAAATGCATTTTCCCCTTGGCAGAAGAAACAACCCATCCTCAGCCACAACTTAGGGAGACAGGATCACACATAAGACCAAGCTGCTGTTTTACACCATAAGAAGGAGTCTGGTGTTCATGACTCCTTCCTCCCTTCTCTCCTCCCCTTCTTCCCAGATGCACCCCAATTCAATTATTAAATTCCTGTTCAGCACAAACCATAGTTTGCCTTTACTTTGCCTTTACTTTTGAACTGACAATTTAGGGACTGTGCTAAATAGCAAGTGACTCGTTATCTCTGGACTGCATGACAATCAGAACACAAGCATAGGGCTCATTCCCGGATTACCAAACCATGGTTTGTCATCACATGATGCGAGCCACCCAATGAGGTTCCAGATCTCAGGATAGGAAATTAGCCCCTGAAAGTGAGCTACTAGTGACCTTCAAGCATTAAATAATGGAAGGTTTCCCCTCCTTTCTGTTCATATGTATGCTCTGTAAACCCTCTGAACACGTTTCACAGCCTCGGGGACTCTCCTTCCACCCCGATCAAAGATAGAAGCAGATGTCCAAGGGAATCACAAACAACGTGAGCCATTAAAGGACTGTAAAGACTGTCATGGGAATGGACTCGGGCAGGCAGAATGCTCAAGCGCAATGGTTTTAGGTACTAAAAAGAAAATGTAATGTTATTTTTAATTGGCTTCGAAAGGAGGGGGAAACCGATTGCAGTTCTGGTGCTGGTGTTTTAAAGCCTAACCCCTTCTCCTGCTCAGTCTCACAGCCTATCGAACGAATCCTGTTACCCTGGTTTCTCGCCTTTCCTGCCTTCTCTTTTTTTTCTATTTTCTCTCTCCTTCAAAACTTAGACTGTAAGTATGTTAGATGAGAGACTCAGAGGGATGATAATAAGGAGGGGGGGTCTATGAAGAATTGTGGGAAAGGGAAAACAGATTTTCAAGTCACCCCTCCACACCCTTAATTCTCTCCCTCCAGGTTACACTTGGAGGTTTGAGTAAGTCAATTTCTATATGTCTATATTGCTGTCAACATTCTGAAGGCAATAAGCCCCCTTTCACCGTAATTTCACAAACATCACAGGACGCTATAAATTGTTGGAGAAAGCGCAAGCCAACTCCACCGTTCCCCTGTGCATCTCCTAATAGCTAATATTCAGCTGCCCCCAACTTTCCACAGCTTCTGGGAGGCAATGAGCATGCTCAGTGATCATCAAGACATGGGTAGAAAGTGGTATTTTTATGGTGGCCCACAAGACGCAGCACATTTGCTAATCAAAGGAGTAGTGACTAGTGTTCATACAGAATTTCCAAGTGTTCAAAGCACTTCCATTTACTATACTTTTATCCTCCCATCTTTCAAGGAAGCAAGAATAGCTGACATAACTTGTCTTTTCCCTGTTTATGCCGACTGTGTGAGACAAGTTGTAGCTGGTCCAAGGTCATCCAGTGAACTTAGCTAAGTCAGGTTTTGAATGCAGATCTAGACCTACTCCAAACTTGACAACATGCTTCTGAATGTTTGAAGTGGCCCTTGAATGTCATCAGACATCAGGTCAAGATGCTGCTATTCCAGTGGACCTTTGATCTGGGCAGCAGTTAATTACTTGGAACTCTTGAGCTGCGGCAGATTGGTCTTCTTGTTATTGTATTGTTCACATTGTTTTTAAAGCTTTGGATAGTATAGGGTTTCTTAGGGCTTATTGTTTACTGTTAGCCCACTTGTGCATTGGCTTCGTGTAGAGAAGCAGGATAACAATGCTTTAATACATTAATGCCCTTCACATGCATTACTTCATAGAAACAAACATGCAAGGTAGGTCAGTATTACAATCACACACACACACTGTTGCAGAAGCAGACAGGAAACAGTGTGCCTAAGGCCATCTGATCAGCACACAGCAGTGGCAACATTCAAACTTCATGATTTGTGGTTCTGCTTCTTTGATATTAACACTACACCAGATCAGCAAATATTACTCTGTACAGTAATCCCCTCTCAGGCGAGAAAGCTCACCAAGTAACTTTGGGCCAGCCATTCTCTCTCAGCCTAGCCAGCCTCACAGAGCTGTTGAAAGGACACAGGACTAGCAGTCTTCTCCATGCCAGAAAATACCGTCCCATGCTAAATGGGGGGGGGGTTAAGTGCTGACAAGTCGCCTCCAACTCATGGTGACCCTCTGAATTAATTACCTCCAAAACGTCTTGCAAACTGGCTTGCTGGCCACAATTGAAGGCACAGGAAGAGAGCCAGCAGAAAAGGATGTAGGGCAACCAGGGGTCATTTCCTACAGGAGCGGAGCTCCGGCAGTAAAGAGCCCAGGGGGTGGACAAATGCAACAAGCCCCCCCCCCCCCCCCCCCCCCCCCCCCCCCAGAAGAAGCAGCCAGGTAAGCTGCAGAGCCCCCCCGGTCCAAAACAGTCCAGTGGCACCTTTAAGACCAAGTTTTATTCAGGTAAAAGCTCTCCCTCCTCTGTGAGGACAGATCTGCACATTACACCCCCCACCCACCCCAATAGCTAGCAATCCAAAACATTCCAGTGAAGCCTGAGCGGTAGGTGTTGCCTTCTGACACACTTCTGGTGATGTCAGGGGGTGTGGCATATGCAACGTTATGCTAATGAGTTATGCTAATGAGCTCCTGCACCTCTTTTTCTATGAAATGACCCCTGAGGGCAACTCTATCCAACACACACACACATTAAAAATGACTTTGGGCCTGCACATGAGACCTGCGTTATTGTCATTACCTTCTTTGGTTTTTGAAAAACCTGTACTTGGACTAGGCTTCATCAAGGGTGAGGCCAGATGGGAGCGTTAGTTTACATCCCTCCTCAGCTCCTTCCACTCTCCAAACTCTGTCCTTCCCAGGCCTCACCCCCAAATCTCCAGGAATTTCCAAAGCTGGAGTTTGCCGGACCCTGGTCCAGTTATACTCAACAACTCTCTCTTGGCAGTGATACGTTTACTGAGGTATATGCAAGATCCAGAAAGTCACTGTGTCAGAACTGAAGACTTTTGGCGGGCACAAGCTTAATATAGTCGATTCAGAGAAAAGCCCCTTCCCCCTTCCCCCAAGCACACAGTCACATTCATGCCACGCCTAACGTTGCCATCCCAACAAAGTGAAAGATATATGCCTTGGTTATCTGCATTCGAGGTTGGTACAGAGAGCTTCTCAAGGACACCTTCCCCTGGGAAAGGAAAAAGGAGGGAAGGAGGATGACTTGGAAAGTTATGTCTTCTAGAAGCAAAGGTCTCGTTCTCTCACTCACTCACACCACCCCCCTCCCCTAGGAATCCCCCCCCCAGCAACAATGGCAACCAAAGCAAGCAAAGCGTAGCAAGGTCTGACGAGAGTTGGCAACTCTACATAGGGTTGACATCTCCAGGTTGGGAAATTCCTGGAGAGTGAGGAGTTTGGAGAGAGGAGGGGTCTCAGGAATAGGGTTGCCAATATCCAGGAGGCACCTGGAGCTCTCCCACAATTACCATTGACCTCCAGACGACCAAAATCAGTTCTCCTGGAGAAAACGGCTGCTTGGGAAGGTGGACTCTATGGTATTATACCCTGCTGAGGTTCCTTCCTCTCCCCAGGCTCCGCCCCCAAAACCTCCAGGTATGTCCCGCCCAGAGGTGGCAACCCTATTTCAGGAGGGATGAGCCAGAGAGCCCACCCTCCAAAGCTGCCTTTTCCTCCAGGGGAATTGATCTCTGTACTCTGGATTATCAACTGTAATTCTAGAACTACACATCCCACCTGGAGGATGTCAACCCTCCTGTGAGCAGAAGGGTGGGATAAAAATGGAGAGAGACAGAAAGTGTCATGGACAGCAATGGCACTGTAAAAAAACCTTCATAACAAAGTTAATTAATAATAGTCCATTGCATAGCACAGGGACCTTCATTAAACACATCAAATTTTCCCTTTTGGTAATGCCCTGGCAATATCTTATTTATAAAAAGGGGGGGGGGAACAAGTATAAGGGCAAAACAGCAGTTATTAATTACCCTTGATTAACCTGATTCATAAGGCTCGTTTATGCAGCTGTCATGACAACTGCTTAGCTGAACCTGCCAAGAATAGCTTTGCTGTCCATTCAAATCAATCCCTGATAATTACCAAGCTAGTTTACTGGGCTTGGGTGATAATAACGACGAGTGCCACGGCACGAAAGGTCACGCAAAACCATTTCCCCAACAACACGTTTTCACGTGGAGAGTGGGCGAGTCGCATACAATGTGCCCAACCGAGTCCAATTTCTTTCTCTCCCCCTCGTGTTGATTAAACATCAAGAGACACAATCAGATTCCACCTCACTCAACGGTGCCTCTTTGATCTCCAGGATGCAAGCGGAGGGGCCAGAGGTGGGCAGGACAGGATTATGCAAGTTTTGAAAAAATAAAATAATAAGAGGGGAAATGCAGGCCAATTAAAACTCAGGTGCCTGACCACTGACTGCCACTCTGTGTCTCTAAGCAATTACTCCATAGGGCATCAAAGGGGCCCCTTGCTCAGGTGAGTGATGGTGTTTCTTCTGAAGCTGGCTGCAAGAAAAGGGGAAAGAACAAAGCAGAAGCTTAAGGAGGACCAGGGAGGGAGAAACATTTGGGGAAGCCTTTGATTAAATCTCTAGTACTCATCCTCTGTTCCAGCCTTAACTGGTAGTAAAAGTGAGCAAGGAGCTTCAGGTACAGAAGGCTGCAACGGCCCGGGAGTACCACGAGGTTGCCATCTGCCCTGGAAGAAAGCCCTGCTCTTTCATTCTAAATGGGAAGGGGGCGCGGCCCACTGTGGCTCACATGTAGGGACAGGGCCCCATGCAGTTTAAAGGGATTTTCTTTATTGCACAATGGGGAGGGGGGGTCTACAAATGTGCTCAGCTCGCTAGTGACAAGTGCTTCTTTTCCCCCCCCCCACCAGTCTGCCGACTCTCCTTCATCCCTGACTTCAGAAAGGATCAAAAAGCTATGGGATGCCTGAACTTCTCCGAGGCTCAGTGTGACATGGATGAGCATCTGTTACCTTCCTGTTGGGAGCTGGAGAAGAAGGTGGAGAGAGACCTTGGAGGTTCTCGACCATCCAACCTTCACCATGACTTCATAATCAAGATCCGCACCACCACCCCCATCTTGGGAGGGATGCCAAAAAAAGGGGGTGACCAAGGTCAGCCACCCTAGACAGTAAGTCTTCATATGCATTTCTTTATACAAAGTGTATCACCAAAGATGAAAGGGGGGGTGTCTAAAGGAGTGAGGGTTCAGGATCAAGGTCTGATCATTGTACTTCAGTGAGGTAGAAAAAGGAAACCCTGCTGAAGATGGCAATGTAAAACCCAGAGCTATGCAAGCTGGAACAGGCAGTAGTTTTATGATCAGAGCATCTGAAGTACTATGAGAAAACCATGGTTGTTCAGAGCATATGGTTCCTTTGATTTTTTTGCTGCATAGCATGTGTTTAACAGAAAGCAGCAGTACAATCAAAGTAACCTGTGTGCATATCAGAATCACTAATGCTTCTCTCATACTATTTTCAACTCCATTTTTAAAAATAATCTACTGTCTGTCTCCAGGCTAAGTTTCCCATTTTGGCCAGCAGGACTAGAAATTTAGGCTTAAAACGAAAATTAGGAACTTCACACTGTTTTGAATTTAACACTACAGCCTACGGCATGCACTAAAGACACTTCCCTGACCACAGCTTTTCTGTCCAAACAGTCTTTGGTTAACATGCAACACTTTGTATTCTACAGCAAAGGAATTCCCTCCTCCCTTCATACAAATCTGCCCAGTTTCTCCGACTTAAGCTCAAGGTTTATCCTACGCTTGGTGGGCATTAGCAATAATGTAATAAGTTTTTTTTTCCATAAAATCAAGAATCCCCACTTACATGACTAGACTAATACCCGAAAGAAATTAAAAAATCCAGTTCAGATCCACCATACACGGTGCTTATTCATTTCTGATTCCTTCCAAATAACAGATTTTGCTCTCTCGCCTGACCACAGAAGTCATGGAAATGCATTTCTGCAACAGGGAATTATTTTTCCTTCTACTAATCGCTAAGTAGCAACTGCAATTTGCCAAGTGCTTTACAATCTTCGTTGCGTGCAAAAAGCTCCACACTAGGCAACTGGTCATGTCCAGCTTTAGGAACTCAGAGACAGAGAAATATGTCCAAGGCTGCATGGTGAATCTGTAGCAGAGGAGGACCTTGAATGTAGGTTTTCCAAATCCAACTTCCATTATTTATCAACTGTTCAAGAGCAGCCCCTTTACTGGACTAACCGCTCTTGCTCTTATTACACAGACTCTAGTTCTGTGATTTCTACATTACGTAACTTAACTTGGACCTGCTCTAGACGTGCAGTGGAATGAGGTGGCAGAGTGCAGAGGTGGAAGAACAGACAGTTCTTCAGGGTGCTGCAGGAGGGTTTTTTTTTCAAGATTTCCCTGTATTAATAATTTCCTGTAAATGGAAAACTAGCACAACATGCCAAGGGCTAGGCTAGAACCTCTCTCTCTTTCTCTGATGTGCTACTTTTTGTTCCATCTGCAAAGAGTTTTTTACTTGGAAGAACATTAACAATGTCAATCTTCCCACCTGCAGTCTGAAATGGTTCTATCCATTCTATCCACTTCACAATTCCACCACCTCATTCTCCTACCTGGCTAGATCAGGCCTTATGATTGGCAAGAAATGTAGAATCCATCCAAAATGTCTTCTGTGCAACTTCCTTTGAAATAAACCAGAGTGACTCCCCAACATTTTACCTGACCATTAAATCCTGCTTCATACTCCTTGCTGTCCTTCGCCTCTTTTTGTGATCCTACCATTGTACATCTTAGTAACCAGGGCTCTTTTTGTAGATAAAGCCCAGCAGGAACTCATTAGCATAATAGGCCACACCCAACAGCAGAAACTCATTAGCATATTAGGCCACACCCATGACAGCACAGCTCATTGGCATATTAGGCCACACCCCCATGTTACCAGAAGTGTGCTCATCCAGCCACACCCACCTTTTGCTTCTTATTCTGCTTACCTTGTTTGTTGTCAAAACCCAGGGCTTTTTTGTAGCAGGAACTCCTTTGCATGTTAGGCCACACACCCCTAATGTAGCCAATCCTAATGAGTTTCTGCTGTTGGGTGTGGTCTATTATGCTAATGAGTTCCTGCTGGGTGTGGCCAACTTGGAAGCCAGCCGGAACTCCGTTCCTGTGCGTTCCTGCCCAAAAATAGCCCTGCTTAGGACTGATGACAACCATTGATCCAGATTTCAGGTGAAACTTCACCAGTGTGGCATAGTGGTCAGAGTGTCAGACTATCATCTGGGAGGCCTGGGTTCAAATCCCTACTCTGCCATGCAACTTGCCAGCTGATCTTAGGCCAGTCACACTCTTGCAACCTAACCTAACTCACAGTGTCATTCTGAGGACATACAGGGGAAGGAAACCCATGTATATCACAAGGGTTGGGAGCAGAGACAGGAGGAGGCATGTGACGATGACATCACTATGAAGAGTTGCCAGGTCTGTCAGACCAGCCAGCGGGGGATGGGGATGAACTTACCAGAAGCGGGGAGGGAAGAAGCTGGAAATAAACGTGACATAAGCACGTTAGGGCGATGCTCTGATTTTTGGGCAAAACCTCTGTGGCAGAATTAGCTTCTACCATAGAGTTCTGACCAAAATCCAGAGTGTTCAATGTGCCACCAACGTCACTTCTGGGTGACGTAGGCATGTTACATTTATTTCCAGCTTCTTGCCTGTTGGGGGGGGGGTAATTCCCCCCACTGGACAGCTGGACAGTGGTGGAGTGCCCAAAACCAGGGCAACCCCATCCCCACCAGGGGGTCTGGCATTCCTATCACTATGTCACTTCTGGGTACAACCTAGAGGATTCCTAGAGCTACCCATGTCACCTCCCACCACCGCTCAGAGTGGCAGCAGGCAATAGAGAAGATCCATGGGAGGTCCCCCCACCACAGCGGGAAGCCTGGCGACCCTACATACCACCCTGGGCTCCTCAGAGGAAGGGCAGTAGAAGAATGCAGTAAACAGATTTAATCACTGTAAGCACCTCTGATGTTGCAGTTCGGACCCTGCCAAGCTATCACAGTTTAATATGGGTTGATGTAGTCCTCACCCTGGAAAACGCTCGCACGAAACTCACTGAGAATTCACCCTACAGTTCAACGCCCTTTGAACAACACCTTAAATTTCAGCTCTTCTTGATTATCAGCTATGTTGATTTTATACAACCAGGAGGCAATATGTCGTTTGGCAAAGGACAGATTTCTGCACACAGCAAAAATAAATAAATAAATAAATAAAAAGTGATTAATTTGTGAAGGTGCCCCTTAATATGCCTCTCGCCATGAAGTGAACCTGCCTGCACACAGCAAAAATAAATAAATAAATAGTGATTAATTTGTGAAGGTGCCACTGAATATGCCTCTCGCCATGAAGTGAACCTGGAGCTTAACCATCTCCCAGTGTGTTCTGAGGCATGGAAAGTCGCAGTTCTGTCACTTAATGCACTGACAGCATTCACCAGGGTGCCTTACTCTGCCCGTTCAGGATGACTCTTCCACTCAGCTCTGGACCTCCCATTTTGACTCCCCAATAGGGACGTAAGAGCCCTCATTATTCTGCAAGAGCTGGGTCTTAGTGCCAGATGTATTCATGACCTAATTTCAAACCTCTAAATTATGGCCCAGCAATCGGAAGTCATGGTACGCACTCAGCCATCTGACGACTGGCCGACTGCTCTTCATTCATTCACTTGCTTACATATTCCATTTCTGCCAATGAGGCCTTCCACACAGCTTACAAATATGTTTTCAGTTCCAGCAGTGATGGGCTTTCATAGCTAGATCTCCCACCCTAACACAAGCTGAAACGCTCCTTGCACTGTGCCTGAGGACCACCACAGAGATCCATGACAAAGGGCCAGCACCCTCTAGCTTTACCCTCCAGAAATGCCAGTTCATGTAATCTTGCTTCTTCAGCAGACATTATAGCAGTTGGAAACCTCACAGCAGAAAGCCCGGTGGAACTGCCCTCGACCTTCACCTATATCCACGGTGGTTTTGGCAGCTTCACCATGGTGATGGTGGCAACACCAGGACAAAGAATTAGCCCTTCCTGAGAGCATCCGCCAGTGGAAGCAGATTTCATCTAGTCAGGTTATCATAGCAGCTCCTTCTCATACCACCAACGAGGTGACAGAATCTACTACGCAGAGACATTCACCTTAAGATAAGGAACTGGTCATTTGTGGACTTGTCCCAAGATCACGTGACCTTAGTTTGTTCAGAATCAAAGCATTAAGAGTATGCCACCCAAAATGTTTCTGTGGCCCCAGTCACACGGAGCATTAGCCACGCTAGAGAGACGGAAGATAGGCGGATTTTCCGGGCGCGATCTCACCGCCACATCTGGGAAGCGTAGAGCTCCCGTGGCTCAACCGAGGCTTCCCGCCGAAGATGTGCGGCAAAAAACTAGTGCCTCGGAGGTACTAGTTTCCAGAAACCGCGGGGCAAGGGCAGGCATCTGATCGTGTTTCCGGTGGCATCCGGCGCCCGCCCATGCCCCATTGCAAAAAGGTTTTTTTTTCCCGAAGTCTCCAGGGATGCGCACAAGCACCCAACGAGGCATGCACATACTTCAGGTTAAAAAAAACAAAACACAACCCTGTTTGCTGTGCCGCACCACTTCTTTGGTGCGTCATGTGATCGGCACCTCCCCCCTAACCACGGGACCTCAACAGGACCGCGAGGGGACGCCTGATTGCGCAGTCGCGCATAATTTCCCTGCGGGGCAAACAGCCACACCTCCCCCCAGCGATATCCGGCCCGTGTGACTGGGGCCATAGTAAGTTTCTTTGAAGCCATCTCTTGTTCCATTAAGTTTTTACCTGTAGACCCAGAACTATTACAGCCAACATCTTGTCAGGCTAGAAGAAGTAAATGTGTGAAAGGAAATGGGGTACATGGCAATAGTATTTGCTGACAGCACTCATTAAGAGTGGTGCTTCTCTAAGTAGCTCCTCAAGAAAAGTGGCTGATGGCCGTAGTTTCATATACTGAAGGCTTGGCTATCCATATATCAGGGCCGCCTCACAGCAGTACTAAGCATTCTGGGATACCCCCATAGAGCAAAAGAGCCTGAAAATGTAGATTATGGACAATTTCTTCCTCCTCAGTTTTCTGTGACCACAAATCCCCTTTGAGCATGGAATTCGATTAGGCTAGGCTAGGAGGCACTATAGATGATTCGAGCACAGTGTAACGCAGCTTATAGCGGGAGAATGGAAGGAGGGCACCAAGAGAATTTCACAAGTACTAGGCATGTCAATTATTTCCAATTCAGAATCGCTCCAGCTCAGATGGTTTGGAATTTGTGATAGTGGAGTCCTTTCACTTTAATAACCGCACAGGGGGGAAAAGCATATATATATATCCCGATTTCTTTACCGGCTCTTATTTTTTTTAAAAAAATACGCCAGATCTTCCATTTTAGGCAGCTTTAATAGCACAACGAAACAACTTTAATAGCAAAGTCATTTTCTAAAATACACCTCTTATGAAATAGCACTTTCCTGTCATTTCAAGTTTTTATTTTAAATGCAAGAAATGGTGTGAACATCAAGTGGAAAGTAGAACCCATTAACGCCAAACCGAGCCTGTGCCTACAAGCCTAAAAACTGTTTGTTTGGACCAGGGTGGACAATCTGCAGCACGGAAGCCACATGCGGCATGGTCAGCCAGCAGAGGCTGGAGGACTGGCTAAGGCACAGAGTCCAGACTGCCCTAGCGAGAGCTGGAATGAAGCTGCACCCCCTGCCTGGTTTCTGGATTGGATTTTTCATTTTACGCTGTCTAATGGGGGGAAGTGCAAGATGTCTGCATGCCACCGATAGCCTGCTTGGTGCGGGGCAACCTAACTAAAACTCACTTTGTTGCAATCAGAGGTATTTTAAATATTTTTCAAGTTGCTCAAGACTGGACCTTCCAACCGGGCTCTATTTAAAAACATGACATCGATTCTTGGGGAATTTTGGAAGTGACATCATACCGCTCTAGGAATTGCTGGAAACTCTATGATACGTGGTAGATAGAGTTTTCAGCAATTTCTAGAGAGGATTGTCACTTCTGGGTTTTCCCCAGAAGTAATGTTGCACCATCACTGGCAGCTGCCACCACCCTACACACACCCTGATATGCTGTTGGTTGCCAGACTAGGCCTGATAATGCTATGAGGAGGCTCCATGTCTTTTTTAGGCTGAGAAAGAGACACTAGGAAGATAGGAGAAGGAAAAAGGTGTGGTTAACCCCCTCTCCTGTCAGCATCTGAGGACTTGCCAGGCCAAGGGTCTTAGCAGGAACCACAAGGCAGACAGGGAGAACCAAGCAGTTGCAGACCCTCTAGATCGCCACACAAATGTTGAAAAACTTCACATTTTCAACATGAGATATATCCCTAGATACAGTATGAGTTCCTAGTTTTGTTTCTACTTTTTCTTAGGAAGGGAACAGAATAGATCATGTTGCATCCTCACAGTTATAGTGAAGTCCTTGATTTCTCCATGGTTTCCTATGGCCAGTGAGATGTCCCATTTTCACCCTATGGGAGAAAATCAATACAGCAGCAGGTCCCATTTCCTGACAATGGAGTTGTCTCTAAGCCCAGCCTAAGCACTTACATTATTTCCTGCCTCTTCCTATACTGGTGGTTTCCTCCCTGCTCAGTGGACTGAAAGAAAAGGCATACTAAGGTAAGGGGGTGAACATGGAGGAGCCAGAGTAGTGCAATGGTTAGAGTATCATACTCTAAATGGGGAGACCAGTGTTCAAATGTCCACCCAACCACGATGCATGACTGTACACCAGTCATTCTCTCTCAGCCTAGCCTAATTCAAAGCATTGTGAGGATAAAATAGTTTAATTGCCATTTTTATGTCTTTGTACCAGGGTTGCCAGACCCCCAGTCTGGGTGGGGTTTCCTCAGTTTTGGGGGCTTCTGCCCGCCACCAGCCAACTGGCTGGCAGGGGCAACCCTGCCCCCAAACAGGGACATCATCACATTGGGATGTCACACAGTCAGCGACGCTCTGCTTTTGGAGCAAAACTCTACGGTTTTAAGCCAAAAAAAACCCATAGCATTTTGCCCAAAATCCAGAGCTTCGCCACGTAATGTCCCCGACGTCATGACATCACTTCCACATGATGTCATTGCGTCAGGGATGTCACATGACATCACATGATGTCCCCGCCCACCTCCAGAACACCCCCCTACCAAAATCCCCACCACCACAAGCCAAGGGGACCTGGCAACCCTGCTTTGTACATATTTCAACTCTGTTTTTGCTTTAACGATGTGTGTTGGGGGGGGGGCTGATTTTTAATGGTTTTAACATGTGATTTTATTGTGTATGTTTTGGTCTCTTTGGTATTCCTTGTGAGGGCAGAGAGGAAGGATATAAATTTTGTATATAAATAAAATGGAGGATAGGGTAACCAGGCATTTTATCCTCGGCTCCCTGGAGTAATGGCAGGGTCAAAGTATTATTAAGAGATAACAGCGCTGGTTCATCACTGAAGAGACTAAGGTTGCCATCCCCCCCCCCAATGGGCGTGGAGGTTCCCCCCATTTCAGGGGGCCCAATCTGCCGCTGACCTGCGGGGGAGCCCTGCCCCCAAAGAGCCCCGTCCCACCCAACATGCCCGGCACAATGACATCACCCAGAGGTGATGTTTTTGCACCGGGCACATCACGCAGGGGACACTCTAGCATTTGGGCAAAAACTCTATGGTGACCAAATGCTAGAGTGTCCCACCTGGCGTGCCTGGTGCAATGACCTCACCTTTCTGGCACAATGGCGTCACCTTTCTGCTCAGGTGGCACATCCCACCCACCCATTCCTGCCACCCTGGAACTTGCCATGGTGGCACAGGAGAAGGGTGAGGCGGAACAGCTTGAGCTGACCTTAGACAGATAGACTGTAGCACACACACAAGCTGGCCGTAAAAAGAGAACACTATTCCATATGAAGAAACGCTTTGCCCACAAAGTTCGGGAAATGTTAAAGATACTTGCAGCTATATACACTTCTATCCATTTAAATGAAGCATTTTGAGGGTTGTGTCTTAGAAACAGGATCAGCTGCCTTCACAGTTTATCAGATACAGAGAAATTAGCCCAATGAACTTGTACAATGTGTTATTTGTTCTGCCAGGGTTCCATCTTACGGTATTCAGAAGGAGATGTTGACTTGCTGAGGTGATTCAAATGTCTCACTGTTATATATAACGCTCTTTGGCTGTGCAGAACGGTTGGAACACTGAGAGTCTCCCATTCTCTGGACTTGATATGCACCGCACAGAGCGTGGTAACAGAAGGCAGGCTTGGGGCCTACTCCATACTCTCCCTGCCGCTTCCACAGTTTTCTTCATCTAAAAGGTCTTCTCTCACATATGAGGGGAAGGGAGGGAGGGAGGGAGGGAAGCTGTGAAAATAAAACCAGTTTTTGCCTGGAACCAAGCCAAGTACAAGGTGCTCCTCACAGCTACCTGATGGTGTGATGAACATGACCATAGTTGTCATGGTCAGGATCTTGTTGAGGCCTAAAGGCTAGCAGTCACCAAGCCAGGACCTCCACCATTTTGCATTCACGCGGCAACTGAAGGAACTCTTGGATACCCCCTTCCAAGCATTTAGTGTATTGTGTCACACTGCGGTCTCCCAGAAGTCTCTGCAATGTGTATTGTGTGTCGGAGCATAGTACTTACAAAATAAACTGTCCTGGAAGATCAAAGTTGACCATAAGGCATTTATAAAACAAGTTTAAGATGTGCATTTATAAAACGGGTTTTTTAATCCTTCCTCCCAGCCGCATCAATCCCTCACTGCTTAACAAAAAAAATAAACAAACACCTTTCTTTAACCAGCAAGAGGTAACCACACAAAAGCCATCGTTTCCCATCGTTTCCCAACCACGAGAGCCATCGTTTCCCAACCGCCTTTCCCTCCCCCTGCGTAGATTGTTGCAATTTGTCGGGAATGAATAAGCCTTTTCGCTCTTGATCTATGGAGTCACTCAGCACTTAAAGTGAGTGTGCCTGAAATTCAGGCGTTAATGACAGCGATGTTTTGATGATCAGAAGAAAACCCTGACACAACTCTTTCTGTTCTCAGTGAAAAGTCATTCTGTGTTCCTGAAAATACGCCAAACAAACAAGCCGCTAGATACAGTCGCTAGCTGGTTTGCATAACATTTTGTTATGCTTCTGGGCTCCCTCTGCTGGATCTGCAGCATGTGACACTTTGCATCCAACTAGATCTCTTTGCAGAGAGGGCCACAGTGGGTATGACGTGCATTGCAGCTATGAGAGGGAGACAGCGGCGGTGCATAGGTAGAGCATCTGCTCTGCATGCAAAAAGATCCCCAGTTCAATCCCTGGCATCTCCAGTCAAAGGATCTCTGACTGCAGGTGTTAGGAAAGACCAGAGATGTCAGGGCTATTTTGGGGCAAGAACGCACAGGAACGGAGTTCCGGCTGGCTTCCAAGCCCAGGGGGTGGGCACATGCAGGAAGCCCCACCCCCTGCTCCCAGCAGCCCTCAGTCAGGCCACGAGGCGCAAGAAGCAGGGAGGTAAGTTGCAGAGCAGCCCCCCCCGCCTTTCCCGGCCCCTGCCATTCCCGGGGTGTTGCCTAATATGCCAATGAGCTGTGCTGTCAGGGGTGTGGCCTAATATGCTAATGAGTTTCTGTTGTTGGGTGTGGCCTATTATGCTAATGAGTTCCTGCTGGGCTTTTTCTACAAAAAAAGCCCTGGCAGTTGTTAAACGTCATAGTAGACAATACCAAGTGAGATGCACCCAATGGTCTGACGGTACATACCGTGTTTCCCTGAAAATAAGACACTGTCTTATATTTATTTTTTCTCAAGACACACTGGGGCTTATACCACAAATGCATAGAAATCCTGCTAGGGCTTATTTTTGGGGTAGATCTTATTTTCGGGGAAACAGGGTATGTATGTATAGTCTCTCTACCTCACTGCCATCAGCTCTGGGACAGCATAGCACATACGTCAATGCAGTATTTTCCAAGGAAAATTGTCCATTAGAGACCAACAGCAGCTAGTCATCACCACCACTTCTAGTTTAGCTCAAAATCCCCCAGTCTCCATCCCTGCCTGTTAGTTCCCTTCCTGCCAACAGCTCATGAGCTCTCACATTCCTCGGAGTCCCATCTCCATCCAAGCTGGCCTTTCTCTTCCTTCCCGGAAGTAGTCCTGTTGGTCAAGATTCTGTTGTTGCTTTTGCTCCCTCTGAGAAGCCATGTTTGTAAATGTTCCGTTACAGTGTAGAAACTCATTGGTGGCTCCACCAGTGGTTGGAGATGGGACTGCAAGTCGAGGGGTGACACTTTTAGACTATTCTATATAAAATGTTCAGCGATCGCAAGAGGTTGTTACTCAGAAGAGAGTGGTTAAAAAAAACAATTCCATGGTGGGTTATTCCAGAAACCCTCTCCTAAACAAGTTTACTAGAAGTAAGGTCCACTGAGGGCATTTTTTTCCATGGTAAAGTGACTTTTTGCAGCTACCACTGTGGGTCCCAAGCAATGTTCCTTCTAAGCTGCGGAGTCTTGTGAGCAAAAATTCTACTTTGTGAGCTACTGGCATTAAAGCTGTGAGCGGGCAATTTGGCTGCTGCATAAATTAGCTTGCTCTGGAGCCATCCTTCCTGAGCGAAGACAAAAATGTGTGAGCCGGAGGCTAAAAAATTATGAGCTAGCTCACACTAACTCAGCTTAGAGGGAACATTGGTCCCAAGTAGATCTAGATTGTCAGAAGGGCTCTGTCAGGAAACATTTTCCACCACCATCCTGCTAGCAGCAATATTTTTTTCCCAGTTTGCTGAGAATATGGCAGCATTTCATTCCAATTGCCATGTATAATTCTATATGCCACCATTACAGACTCTTCAGACGTGTTTTCATACTCCAAAATGGATACTCTTACAAATTACTAATTAAACAGAACATTGGTCCCAAGTAGATCTAGCTTGTCAGAAGGGCTCTGTCAGGAAACATTTTCCACCACCATCCTGCTAGCAGCAATATTTTTTCCCCCAGTTTGCTGAGAATATGGCAGCATTTCATTCCAATCACCATGTATAATTCTATATGCCACCATTACAGACTCTTCAGGCGTGTTTTCATACTCCAGAATGGATACTCTTACAAATTCCACCTATCAGACAAAAGGCTATTCCTTGCAAATATTATCCTGTGCTTAATGTATGGAATGGAACATATAAAGCTGTATTATGCCAAGCCAGATCACTCTTCCATCTAGCCGGCACCAGGTACTCCTTTCTGGGAGCAATTCTCCATGGTCTTTGGGTCTAACAACAAGTTACATTTTCCTCAGGGACATTCCCAGGTTGAGTGGAGACTTGTGTTCTGAAACTTTATACTTTCTAGGCATGCATGGGCCCAATTCAGTTTGGGCCTGTGGCACACAGGGGGGAAAGAGGTTCAGCCAGGCCCATAGCCAGGATTTTGTGGCTTGTGGGGCAAATATTTTTCTGGAGGGGCTGAAGTTCTCAGTGCAGAAAGAAAAGTCAGCATTCTGAGGATTAGGACTCAGCACCCCACTCTTAGGCTTGCCAAGTCCCCCCGGGGGGTGGGGAATCCCCCGCCCCAGAGGCCCGTTCCCCGCCGCCACTGGCAGATCGGGTCCCGGGGGGAACCCCACCCCGACATGCACATCACCCAGAAGTGACACGACCACGCTGGGCACGCTAGGGGCAGGGCCACGGTCATCCAAGGGAAAACTCTATGGTGTTCCCTTGGATGGTCGTGGCCTCGCCCCCAGCATGCCCGGCGTCGTCACATCACTTCTGGGTGATGTGCGTGCAGCGCGCGCGCAAGCACTCCAACCGCCAGCCGGGAGTCCCCCGCTGCGTCTCAAAAACCACTTGGCATCCCTACCCACTCTGCTTAAAAGAGTGCACACCTTTAAACAATGTTTTAAAATGATTGGGAAAAAAGCATTTACAGGAGAAAGTCGTGAGGGGCTCTGCTTTTAAGAAGGGGGGCAGAGCCCCCCAAAGCCCCGCTTGTAGCTACAGGTCTGACTTCAGTATTCTTCCCTCCACGCTATTTTCCTGACCTGAAAAGGCCATTTCCCATATTGGGGCTCCCCGTGTACTGATGGACTATATGATGGTTTCCCCAACAGAGCTCTTTCAGGTCAGGAAACCAGCACCAGGAATGGTCTAAGCTCCCTCTTTCTATGTACCACAGTACTAATTAAACCGCTTTTAACCATTCCCGGCTAATGTAGCCACACCCACTGTACAAATACCAACCTATGAGGTTGCAGAGATAAGGTCCAATCACATTAGTTCCCGCTCAGGGAGCTTGCTTGAAGTGATTGGCTTGTTACTTCCTGGCCTAGTGATATGATTGGATAGATTTGGATCGTAGCCCAGGACAAAGCTTAACCTTACAGTTCAGTTAGATGTTTCACATGCATTCAAGGCAGCTTTGAATACACTACAGTTGCACTGGTAGCCCTCGTGCTCCTCCACTGCGCTTCATTCCCTCCCTTGTTTGTCTAACCTGCCTTGTCTAAGCTGCAGAAGAAGTTTGCAGAGCTACAAAAAACACGGGGAGGCTGCTTTAAATCACTCCACACAGCAGCCATTACCTCACTCTCGGGCTGACCAAAAATGTCCAAAAAGACACGTTTGCTGTAGCAGCTGCTTTGGGAGCCGGGAGCCTGTGGCAACAAACGCATCACAGCAATGTCAGTCAGCCTGCTTAATGTGTAAATTATGCTTATCTACCTACCTACCTACCTACCTTTTTATACCACTCTGCCTCCCAGGAGGGCAGGGTAGTGTACACAATTCTCCCATACCCATTTTGTCCTCCCAATAACCTTTTTAGGTAAGTTAGGCTGAGAAGATATGACTAGGAAAGTGACTAGACTGAGAAAATTGGACAAGCTTTATGCCCTGGTGGGGATCTGGACCTGGGGTTCCTAGATCCTACTCCAAAACTCTAACTACTGCACTGGACTGGCTCTAAGTCTAAACCTTCCCAGTGTCCCTGCTTATGAGGAACACTGCAGTCTCTCTTCTGCCACATGGTGCTAGGGTTGCCAGCCCCAGGTGGGAGTGGGGGATCCCCTGATTTGGCGGGCTCCGATTAGCCACCAGCCAGCTGGCCCTCGAGGGGAAGCTCTGCCCCCCAACACCCAGCACAATGCCCCCAGCATGATGACATCACGCAGAAGTGACATCATCACACTGGTGACGCCACATGGCGCCGCTGTAGAATTTTGGGGCAAAGCTCTATGGTAATCATAGAGTTTTGCTCAAAATAGTAGAGCGTTGCTGCGCAGCTCCTCCAACGTGATGATGTCACTTCCATGTGATGTCATCGCATGAGGGACATCATGCGCAGCAACGTTGCTGTGCCCCCCCGTACTCCCGGAGAGCTCCCTCCCACCCCCCACTAGGTAGCAACGAGGACCTGTGGCAACCCTACCTGTTGCTGATAAAGCATTCCCCCTGCTCTAATCACAACTTAGCCTTTGGGAAAGAGGTTGCAGCTTCCAGTGCAAAATGTCCTTAGTGTCCATTCCAGTGCTTGGATTCTCTGGGTTTCCATCCCTTCCCACAGAGCTCTAGAAGTTAAAGCTGCAATCCTAAACAAAGTTGCTAGGGAGAAAGGAAAGTAAGGTAGAAGGCCTCATTAGCAGGGGTCATTTCGTAGGAAAAGAGGTGCAGGAGCTCATTAGCATAACTTATTTGCATATGTCACACCCCCTGACATCACTGGACGTGTGTCAGAGGGCAACACCCACCGCTCAGGCTCCACCGGACTGTTTTGGATTGCTGGCTATTGGGGGGGGGGACATGCAGATCTGTCCTCGCAGAGGAGGGAGAGCTTGTACCTGAATAAAACTTGGTCTTAAAGGTGCCACTGGACTGTTTTGGACCGGGGACAGGGGGGCATGCTCTGCAGCTTCCCTGGCTGCTTCTTGCTCTGACTGAGGGCTGCTGGGAGCAGGGGGTGGGGCTTGTTGCATGTGCCCGCCCCCTGGGCTCTTTACTGCCGGAGCTCTGCTCCTGTGCGCTCCTGCAGGAAATGACCCCTGCTCATTGTGTAGTGGAGGATTGACTAGACCAGGGGTCCCCAACCTTTTTCAGCCTGCAGGTGCCTTTGGGATTCTGACACCGCATGGTGGGTACAACTACAACATGGTTGCCACAAAATGGCTGCCGCAGGAGATGGAGCCAGCCGCAAAATGGCTGCCGCCACAGCTTACCTTCAGTCACACTGTGAAGATCCTTCTGTTATGGTGGCAGCTGCTGCCAAAGCAACATTTCTAGCAATCTGCACAGCCAATCAAATCTCCCACCTGGCCCCACCCAATTTCTAAAAACATCTGGTGGGCACCAGGACAGATGTTGGGGGGCTCCCATGGTGCCCATGGGCACCACGTCGGGAACCCCCGGAATGGACAGTGATCTCTGGTGTTAGAATAGCATTGTTACAAGAGATAAGAGCATCCATGTTTTATTTGTGTGATGTCGGAAGGCCTTGTAACGCCAAGAAATCTAAATCTAGTCTTGCAGATTTGCAGTGGCATTTCTGAGTTGCTCTAATATAAGAAGAAAACAAGGGTTAACTTCAAAAAAAAGAAAAACCGACGCCTAGTGCATGTTTGAGAACAGCACCCTTTAATTTAAAGACTCCCCCCCTTGCAGATATGTAAAGAAAGGCTGTGGCTCCTCAGGGAAATAATGGTGTTCTGCACATGCTCAGAAGCACTGTTCTTTTCTGCTACCAATTTTCACATTCTAAAGCTAAGCTCTGGCATCAGAGAAACAAATTCTGCAGCTGAATCCGTTTTCCGATCAAGCTCTGCCCAGGATTCTTTGAAACGGCTGAGCAGCTCTTGAAGTGCAGCATTTGCACACTGAAGCGTCGCTTGCCTTTTCTGAGCTGTCGAAAGCCTCAAGAAAACAAGAAAGACTAATTCGTTAATTGTTCCCTCTGATTCCACACATTAGAGTGTGTGTTCTTTTGCAGACCAATAATCAATTACCTAATCAATGACAGAGAATTCAACGTTATTTTGCAACAGACCAAGAGATCGCAAACGTTTGTGTTTTCCCGAATCGTTTGTTTGAGTCCAGAAATGGACGCAGCCAGTTTCCAAGCAGATTATCTATTTGAGATTTTCATAGACAGACAGACAGACAAACAGGCAGACAGACAGAACTATTTGGTTCTAGATGTTCATTTGCAAGCCTATGGATGTAGGGTTACCAACTCCAGGGGGGGAGAAATTCCTGGAGATCTGGAGACGGAGCCTGAGGAGGGGGGTGTTTGGAGAGGGACCTCAGCAAAGTATACTATCACAGAGTTCACCCTCCAAAACAGCCATTTCCTTGAGGGGAACTGACCTCTCCAGTCTGGAAATCAGCTATAATTTTGGGAGATCTCCAGGCCCCACCTGGAGGTTGGCCAACCTATGTGGATGGATTAGGGTTGCCAGGTCCCCTCACCACACCAGTGGGGGGGTGGGGGGGCATTCCGGGATGTCACTGATGCGATGACATCACCTGGAAGTTACATCATCATGTCAGCGACGTTGCGCAGCAACACTCTGGTGTAAGGGCAACACTCTACGGTTTCAGGCCAAATTTACATTAGAGTTTTGCCCTCAAACCAGAGCATCGCACACAACATCTCCAGCATGATGATGTCATTTCCAGGTGACATCATTGCATCAGGGACGTGGCTGTTTGGGGGCCAGGTTTCCCACACCAGCCAGCTGGCCAGGGGTGGGCAGAAGCCCTGAAAAGCTTCTGGGAACCCCCACTGGGGCCTGGAGACTGGCAATCCTAGGATGGATGGCTTACAGTATTCATGTATGTCCTCTCTATTCAACAGTTTTGCTGAACATGCAGACCCCTCACAAATTAGGAAGCTTCGTAATGAAGAAGCCCCATCACACGGTTCACCATCTAGCCACATGGGCTTCACAGCAACAGGGTTCTGGCTATCATTCCAGAAATATGTTACAAAAACTGAAAGAGATAAAACATTACAGTCTGGAATGCCTCCGTTTCTTATGACGTGAAAGCATTTTTCTGTTCCCTAAGAGCCAGCTTGGTGTAGTGGTTAAGTGTGTGGACTCTAACCTGGGAGAACCGGGTTTGATTCCTCACTCCTCCACTTGCACCTGGCTGGATGTCCTTGGGCAAGCCGTAGTTCTGATAAGAGCTGTTCTTGAAAAAGAGCAGTCTCTGTCAAGAGCTCTCTCAGCCCCACCTACCTCACAGGGGTGTCTGTTGTGGGGAAGGGAAGGGAAAGGAGTTTGTAAGCCGCTCTGAGACACCTTTGGGTAGTGAAGGGCAGGGTATAAATCCAATCTCTTCTTCTTCTTCTTCTTCTTCTTCTAAGCCCTTAGGAATGCGGATCTCCAATAACACCTGTTCCCTGGCTCCGTTGCCTTGCTTAAAGTAGGCCCTTACCCACAAATAGGCCTTTACTGAAGAGCAGACCGCTACTCACAGGGAGGCCTCACTCTGAGACCAGGCATTCTTTTGGACTACTCCAGGGGGAATGCAAGAAGGAGTACTGCGGCACCTTAAGGACGAGCAGATTCATGATGGCAAAAGTTTCTGAGGACTATCAGCCACTGCATTTCAGTTCCTTTCTTTGAGACCCTGCCCCCACCACAGTCTACAATATTTTTTCCTCTATGCACATGTATATATCCTCCCAAATGAAAATGCACTTCACGCATCTGATGAAGTAGACTCTAGTCCACAGACATTCTTGTCCTTTAAGGTGCCAGAAGGCTCCTTTATGGCCTCATCGCAACAGACTTAACACAGCTACTGTTATTTGTCCCACTTTCCTTTGGGTCGGCCAGTGAAGGGGAAACCAACCACCTGCTACATCTACAAGAAGGCTGCTACTTCTGGTGTGACCCCCCACGCAGCCTTCCATTGCCTTCTTCCTCCATCCAACACATCAGAGATCCACCTCCTGGACTAGGGTTGCTAACCTCCAGGTGGGGCCTGGAGATCTCCTGGAATGACAAGTAGTCTCCAGATAACAGAGACCAGTTCCCTTGGAGGAAATGGCCACACTGGAAGGTGAACTCTGCGCAATATACCCTGCCGAAGTCCTTCCCCTCCCCAAACCCTGCCCTCCTAACACGCCATTCCCAAAATCTCCAGGTATTTCCCTACCCTGAGTTGGGAACCCTACCCTGAACCCTCACGGACTCACAGTCCATTCTACAAAATGGGACTCAAGGCAGCCCAGAGTTTGTGCTTTTCACTCATTTGGTCTAGCAGTACAGAGAATCGTTTCCCCAAAACATTATAGATCAAATTTTAAAAATACAGAATTGTTCAGTGAAAGCAATATACAGAATCGTCCAATCTCTCCGCCTCGCAGTCACGATTCTGAGCTGTCTTCCCCCCACTGCTGACCTAGATTGAAGCCCCATCTGCAATGTCTTTTTGCAAAAATAAATCCAAAATTACCCTTGACACAGACAAGTGCTGGTCTACAGGACAAAGGCAACCGTCATTATTTCAAAACCATCATTTCCCTAATAGACCCGCCGCCCTGCCTGCCATGCTCTTAGGCCTGCAGATCTTTAGCCTTGGTGAGAAAAAAACGCCAGAGGGGGGTTAGCTTAATGGAATTTCGTATACCTGATTTAGGGTGGGTTAATGCAATCCGCCAACATAGGGATTCTAAAGCCTGCCCTGTGGCATACACCTGCCACTACAAAAGATGGTATAATCCAACACGTTCAAAGCTCCCGCGAGGGCCATGAAGGATTCATGTCCAGATCTCCCGTGGCAGATTCAAGACAGGCAGGCCGAGGCTTCCCCGGGCTGTTGAAAGGCAGAAATCAACTCCAATTTCCATAGAGTCTGTTTTTAACAAGGGAGTTCTCCTCCCACATCGGGTTCTTACTTACAGCACACTGACTGCTCTCCATCGGAGGGAAGGAGGTTTTAATAAGCCATTCCAGCTCCGTTGCATGGGGTTTGTTTTCCCCCCCAAACCACCGTCTCATTAACAATCATTGCTCTAAACACGGTCGCTTTAGTAAGGACTCAAGAATTCCTGGTTAGACAGAGAATCGCTTTCAAGCCAAGTCATAATCACTTGTCTGACTGACATAAGCTATTAGTTCACTTCAAATCTTTGGCTGTTTAAAATGCTGCCCGGCCAGCGTGGCTGTCTTTTTTAGCCCTGGAGGGGGGGGGGAGTTTTCCAACTGACTTTTGCAATGACTTCGCTTCAGTGCACCAGGTGTGTGCTGCATAACCCTGCTATCCTACGCTCCAATCCTAGGGCCATACAAGTTCTTCTCCCCTTCTGGCTCATTACCAAATGGAAAGTATAACAGGAAATAGAATGGAAAGTATAGCAGGTAGGGAGTTTTCCGTACAATTGTTCACTGCTTTTTTAAGGCAAAGGCATTTGCTTTGCTGCACTTTGATGGCTTCTGCCCACTTGGCTTGCAGCCAATTTTAACTTTGCCAGGTTTTCCTGTAAAACTATAGAGTTTTGCCCTTAAACCAGAGTGTCGGTGCACAACACCGCCGATAGGATGACATCACTTCCACCTGATGTCATCACCAGTGATCCCTCTAAGCTGAGTCAGTGTGAGCTAGCTCACAGTTTTTTAGCCTCCAGCTCACACATTTTGGTCTTTCGCTCAGGAAGGACGTCTCCAGAGCAAACTAATTTATGCGGCAGCCAAATCGCTCGCTCACAACTTTAATGCCGGCAGCTCACAAAGTAGAATTCTTGCTCACAAGTCTCCCACAGCTTAGAGGGAGCATTGGTCATCACATCGGGGTTGCCCCCCCCACTCCTGAAGAGTTCCCTCCCCTCCCCCCTGCCAGCAAGAGGTAAGGACCTGGTAACCCCATGGAGGGTGGACTCCGTGGCCTTGTACCCCACTGAGGTCCCCATCCTCCTCAGACTCCTGGTTCCATCCTCAGATCTCCAGGAGTTTCCCAACCTGGAGCTGGCAACCCTACCCCCCACCTCCTGCCACTGCCCAGGGGGGACTTGGCAACCCTAGCCAGCCTCCAGGTGGGCCCTGGGGATCCTCTGGAATGACAGCGCATCTCCAGACTACAGAGATCAATGCCCCTGGGGAAAAATGGATGCTCTGGAGGCTGGGCCCTGGGGCATCACACCCCACTGAGGTCCCCGTCCTCCCCAGGCTCCATCCCCAAATTTCTAGGAGTTCCCTAGCCTTGAGCTGGCGACCCTAATGGACATGTGTATAAATGCATGTGGATTTCTCCTCCCCCACCCTTAGTATATCTAGTTTGGCCTTAAAGATACAAGGTTTTGTTGCATTGATGTTTCCTCTCTAACCTTTGTTTTGTCCCGAATCAAGACAACATCCGGGTTGCGGGGCTTGGGGAGGCAGAAAAGAGACGCGTGCTTGTTCTGACACCACAGTTCCTAAACTGCGTGCCATGAGAACAGCATTCATGAATGAAGTAACTGAAGATTCCTGCCAGACCAAACTATCGTCCTACAGTGGGTAGAAATCTTTTTTCCATGATCCACTCTTCTCTAGTCCCCAGGAGAGCCAGCTTGGTGTAGTGGTTAAGTGCACGGACTCTAATCTGGGAGAACGGGGTTTGATTCCCCACTCCTCCACTTGCACCTGGCTGGATGACCTTGGGCAAGCTGTAGTTCTGATAAGAGCTGTTCTTGAAAAAGAGCAGTTTCTGTCAGAGTTCTCTCAGCCCCACCCACCTCACAGGGTGTCTGTTGTGGGGAGGGGAAGGGAAAGGAGTTTGTAAGCCGCTCTGAGACACCTTTGGGTAGTGAAGGGCGGGGTATAAATCCAATCTCTTCTCTTCTTCTCTTCTAGTCGCAACTTCCTTCCAACTAGGCTCTGCTCTTTCAGGGGCATTTAAAATAATTCAGTCAGTCACAATGAAAAGGTTGCGGGAGAATTACTGGAATGCACTTTTTGATGAGGCTGCCTATTGCATCTCTGCATGAGTGGATGGATGTTCAGGGCAGGCCTCTTTCCAGTCAAAAAGCACACTCAGAGCAGTGACTCACTCGGAAACACAGAGCTGGGCTCAAGCTCTACGGACAGTCCATCCAAAAGTCAACTATTTTGTACTCCAAGAAAGAGGCATGCTTTCAGTTTTAATTGAGAAAAGAAAATGTCGCTTAACTACTAGGAATTCTGGAAACACTCCTCCAACTGGTGCCTGCAACTTCCTTCGTTCTTGGAATCCCTGCTTCCAATGAAACGGAACTGACATGAAGGTGTGTTTGCCAGCCAGAAAAGGCAGAAAGAGAGAATTCAAGATTCAAGCCACACACATCCTGAAAACCTTGCCCCTACTCCTAGATGGGGGGAGGGGGCTTCCTGCGATTAGCAAGTACAAAGTAAAAACTTGGTTTTTCATGTGTTATGTACTACATGTTCTATGTGCATACGCATATCTGAATGTGCATTCATTCTGGTTTCATACCAGGGAACCAAACCCTGAAAAAAACAAGATTGTAAGTTACTATCTGATAGAGTACTTTGGGGGGGGGAGCAGGACTGTACCCTAAACTCTTAAACCTGTATGCATTCACCATAACTACGAACAAGAGTCTATGACATAGGCTTTGTCTGTGCTGTGGCAAATGCAAAGTTGTGATTATATATACCCCTGCTTACAAGTCATATACACCTAAGGGCTGGGCCAGCAGATACAAACTTGCTTCCCTTTCATGCCTTCCCTCTCCTTGAGTAATAAGCTTGTGAACTTCCTGACGATTGTGCATACTGATGTACACATGTTGAATGATGCATATTATGAGAATGACTCATCGCGCATACACATGCAGCCTCCCGGTCTCATCATACATTACAAAGCGCTTGCCTTCCCCACGGGGCCACTGCAAGTCCTGATGACAAACATACTCCGGGAGTTCTGAGCTCAGACCTTAGTTCACTGATGTGCACTGGAGGTGATTTGGATCAGGACCACGGGGTACGGGGAGAGGGAACTTAAGCCTCCCCCCTAGGTCAAATGGCCCTGGGAAGCTCTGTTTATCTGACCGGTCTAGCCCATCAGTACACGCAGGGCTCTTTTTGTAGAAAAAGCCCAGCAGGAACTCATTAGCATAATAGGCCACACCCAACAGCAGAAACTCATTAGCACATTAGGCCGCACCCCCATGTTACCAGCCACACCCACCTTTTGCTTCTTATTCTGTTTACCTTGTTTGTTGTCAAAACCCAGGGGTTTTTTGTAGCAGGAACTCCTTTGCATGTTAGGCCACACACCCTTAATGTAGCCAATCCTAATGAGTTTCTGCTGTTGGGTGTGGCCTATTATGCTAATGAGTTCCTGCTGGGCGTGGCCAATTTGGGAGCCAGCCGGAACTCCGTCCCTGTGCGTTCCTGCCCAAAAATAGCCCTGAGTACACGTAAATTTCACCAGTGGGGTAAACAGCAGCTTCCCAGGGTTGTTTCTGGTCAGGACCATTTCTGGTCAGCACCCCATTTATACTGAACATGCAGTGAGGGCCGACAGGGATACTGAAAAGAACAGTGACCAGCGAGCTAAACTTGGTGACACACTGCAGTGTTTTCTCCTCTGCAGCAAGATATTAAGAATGAGGATTTTGCCAGGGAGAGGAATTACATTCAAAGGTCCCTAATTTGGTGAGGCTGATTTTAGAATGGAATTTAAAAAAAAAAAAAAAAAGGCATCTGATTTCCATCCTGCTGGCCTCTAGTGCTAGAAAAGGTCAGTGTGTGTACAGTGATCTAGGAAGACACTCGAGATCCATTAAGAAGAAGAGGAGAAGAAGAGATTGGATTTATAGACCGCCCTTCACTACCCAAAGGTGTCTCAGAGCGGCTTACAAACTCCTTTCCCTTCCCCTCCCCACAACAGACACCCTGTGAGGTAGGTGGGGCTGAGAGAGCTCTGACAGAGACTGCTCTTTTTCAAGGACAGCTCTTATCAGAGCTACGGCTTGCCCAAGGCCATCCAACCAGGTGCAAGTGGAGGAGTGGGGAATCAAACCCGGTTCTCCCAGATTAGAGTCCGCGCACTTAACCACTACACCAAACTGGCTCTCCAAAGGGCCTCTCATCAGCTTGCAATTAGGCGGTGGCTTATGGAAGGAGGGAGGTAAGAGAATGGCGGGTGAGCCAGACATTGGCCTGAAGGACAATATATCCAAAAATATTTCTTTACCGCATCTTTATCTCACCTTTCCTCCCTTCAAGGACTCCAGGGCAACAGTTTCCCCCTTCTCCGCTTTACCTGCACATGAACCCTGTGAGGCAGGTCAAGCTGAGAGCATGGGGCTGGCCCAAGAGCACCCAGCGGCATTCATGGTAGAGTCGGGACTGGAACCTGGGTCTCCCAGACCCTAGTCCAATGCTCTAACCACTATTCCACGCTGGATCTCTAGACATTAGCAATTTAATATGCTCCCTGTGACACAGAAATTCTTGCCTCCCCCGTCAGAGCCTTGACCATTCTGCTCTGAGCCACTTCAGATTTCCAAGGAAGTGAAGAGATCAGAAATGTGACTGATTGGGGCTTCCTCTCCCCACATTACACCTGTCTGGGAATCATCCAGAGATGTCCATATTCCCCACGGCAATTACGTGCACCCTCCCTTACTGGGGAAAGCATATGTCTTCCGATGAGAGAAATGTTCTGTCCCTCTAGTATATTTTTAACCTGCCCTTCCTCCATGAAGCTCGGGTGGTATACCTGGCTCTCCCTTCTCCTGTGCCACACACTCCTGAGTGGGGCTGCCAGGTCCAGATTGGACAAGACCTGGAGATTTGGGGGTGGAGCCTGGAGAGGGGAGGGGCCTCAGCGGGGTATATTTACATAGAATCCACCTTCCAAAGCAGCCATTTTCTCCAGGGGAACTGATCTCCAGGGATCTGGAGATCTGCTGTGATTCCAGGAGATCTCCAGGTCCCACCTGGAGGCTGGCAACCTTCCTTTTGAGATAGGTGAGACTGAGAAGGGTTGACTGGCCCATGGATGAGTGGGGATTCGAAACTGGGTCTCCAAGATCATAGCCCAACACTCTGGTGATGGCGATGGAAAGTGCCCTCAAGTCACAGCTGACTTATGGCGACCCCGTTGGGTTTCCAAGGCAAGAGGTGTTCAGAGGTGGTTTGCTATTGCCTGCCTCCAGGTCACAACCCTTGTATTCCTTGGTGTCCTCCCATTCAAATACTAGCCAGGGCTGACCTTGCTTAGTTCCCAAGTTCTGATCAGATCTGGCTATCCTGGATTATCCAGGTCAGGGCGCCCAACACTCTAGCTCAGCGACATTCATCCAGTGGCTCAGGAGCCATCTGTAGCTCTTTGACATGCCACCCATGGCTCCTCTGAGCACTGTTCCCTAATGTTCCCCCCTATGCCCCATGGTCCCAAAAAGTGGGCAAGGGCTCATGGCCAACAGGCCGTTCCCACCTTGAAACAGCTTCTGCCAGAGGGACTGGAGGACAGGGAAGCGCCAAGCCTCCCTGAGCGGTGGGACCAATGCAAGGGAGGGAGGTGAAGGACTCACCCTTGTCTGCGGCCTCCCCACTTTCATCCCAGCACCTGGGCAGCTGTTGGGAAGAGAGCGAGTGGGCTGCTGGGAAGAGAGCGTAAAACCACTACCACGGCAGCCGGTCAGGAAAAGAGCAAGCTGGCTGCAGTAGGGAGATGCTGGTGGTTTTACTCCGCCTCTTTCTCCACCACCAGCTTGCCCTCCTCCAGGCACCTTGGCAATCTCCCTCTCTGGCCTGAGGGAGTGAGAAAGCAGAGAGGGCTGGCTGAGGGTCCAGCAGTGGGGGGAGAGAACCGTACGCAGTCAGAGGTACTCTGACAATGAAAAGGGTTGTGGTAATATTAATAGCTGGGAGGCAAGGCAGCATGGGAGAGAGAAGAAGAAGTTGGAATTATACCCCGCCTTTCACTCAGAGTCTCATGCCATCTGTAGCTCTTTGACATGCCACCCGTGGCTCCTCTGAGCACTGTTCCCTAATATGTTCCCCCCTATGCCCCATGGTCCCCAAAAGTGGGCAAGGGTTCATGGCCGACAGGCAGTTCCCACCTTGAAACAGCTTCTGCCAGAGGTCCAAGCCTCCCTGAGCGGTGGGACCAATGCAAGGGAGGGAGGTGAAGGACTCACCCTTGTCTGCGGCCTCCCCACTTTCATCCCAGCACCTGGGCAGCTGTTAGGAAGAGAGCGAGTGGGCTGCTGGGAAGAGAGCATAAAACCACTACTACGGCAGCCGGTCAGGAAAAGAGCAAGCTGGCTGCAGTAGGGAGATGCTGGTGGTTTTACTCCGCCTCTTTCTCCACCACCAGCTTGCCCTCCTCCAGGCACCTTGGCAATCTCCCTCTCTGGCCTGAGGGAGTGAGAAAGCAGAGAGGGCTGGCTGAGGGTCCAGCAGTGGGGGGGGGGGGAGACAACCATATGCGGTCAGAGGTACTCTGACAATGAAAAGGATTGTGGTAATATTAATAGCTGAGAGGCAAGGCAGCATGGAAGAGAGAAGAAAAAGTTGGAATTATACCCTGCCTTTCACTCAGAGTGTCAGAACAACTTACAATCTCCTTTCCCTTCCACTCCCCACAACAGACACCCTGTGAGGTACGTGGGGCTGAGAAAGCTCTGAGAGAACTGCTCTGGAGGGAACAGCTCTGAGAGAACTGTGGCTTGCCCAAGGTCACCCAGCAGCTGCAGGTGGAGTGGGGAATCAAAGCCGGTTCTCCCAGATTAGAGTCCACGCTCCTAACCACTACACCAAACTGGTATAGCCCAGTCACATCTGATCTCGGAAGCTAAGCAGGGCCGGTTCTTGGATGGGAGACCTCCAAGGAAGACTTTGCAGAGGAAGTGAAAAGTACTGGGTTCGACGCATGGAGAACTTGGGACTACGACACGTTTATTGTACTTCACGACAAGGAAAAATGGCCCTGCAAGGCCGACTATATACACTCCACCCGGCACACCTCTGTCCCCATAGGAGGGTTTCAATTTCCTGCCAAGGGTGCTATTGGTGGACTCGAGGTGGACTAGGATACTAGGTCCCCTTTGTGTTTGGGGACCAAGTTCCTGCTTTAGCCACAGACCCCTGGTGGCGGTCCGCGTACATAACAGGAAGGCAATGACAAACCACCTCTGCTTCCCACTTTGTCTTGAAAGCCTCTTGCTGGGGCCGCAATAACTCTGCTGCGACTTGACGGCACTTGACACACACACGACAACAATATTAATAATTATATCTTGTTTGTATGTGTCTGCTTGGGAGGTGCACAGAGCATGCAGAAGTCACACGGCTCCTTTGCCAGATGGTACATGGGCCTGTGGCTCTCCGTGAGCCACACCGTGAGTATCGGCAGCTCTAGTTCATTCAAATAAAAGAGCCACGCTTCCAGGAACCATTCACCAGAGTTCCAACTCTGCAAACGAATCAATCGAGTCCAGAGGTTTGGAGCATATTTTGGAAAGGTGCAAAATCTGTGGAAATATCAGAAGTCTTTATATCAGAAATATCAGTGTAGAATCGTAGCCAGACTAGGATGGGGAAGACCTGGGTTCAACCATAAAATTGATTTGGAGACCTTGGGTTAGTCATCACCTCCACCCAGCCTACCTCACAAGACTGACGTGATGGTAAAATGAAGGAAATCCTATACGCACTCCTCTGAGAGTTTTGCTAATCGACGGCAAAACAAGCACTGAGGACCAAAATGCATTCCTCTGGCTGTACGGCGACATCAGCAAACAGCACTAGGATGAAAATTCCATCATAGTTTCCATAAACCAGCCTGTTTTACATCACATTACATATCATCCCAGCCAGGCAAAAGCTGTTGCTTCACTTAAGAAAGGAAAGAAAAAGAAAGCAAATTCATGTCCTGGTTATTTTTAAAGCCATCATTCATCTTTTTTGAGGCTTTCAAAAGCACACATCAAAAAAAAATCTCCTTGGCATTAACATACAACGAGCATAAAAGGCAGCTGCTTGAAGCAAACGAAGATGTGCTAATTAGAGAAGTGACCTATGGACTCAGGTCTCACTCACTGTAAATCTTCAGAAACAGTGATGAGATACGGTGACCTCCCAAGGAGAAAACAGGCTTTGGCAGGATCTTGTGCAAAAATAAGTCTTCCAGCAAGCTGCACGGCACCACTTAGAATGATTTAATTACTGAATCGAAGTTTTAAAGCAATCCAGTAGGACAAACAGAACACGGGAGGAAAAGACAGAATCTAGAAGGCTAGGAAAGGCCCATCCTGCTGGGTCCTCATCAGGATTAGAACACAGATCCTCCATGACTCTTCCCAGAATGGGAGGAGGAGAAAGGAAGCCAGTCACTGGTCTGGTTCAGACATCCTGCTCCCCAACCCATCTGAACCAAGTCAGTGACAAAATCCCCTTTCATATTTCAAATTTCTTCATTCACTCCACACATTTATGGGCAAAGGTCGCAGAGGAAGAGGAGGAGTCTAACCCTGCCAACCTTGTATGTTTTTGCCAGTTGAGCCCCTTGTTATTAAGCTTCAGAGGGAAGAAGGAGGAGGAGGAGGAACAGGAGAAGGTGAAGGAGGACGATTGGGGCTCTTTAGCTTGGAGAAATGATGGCTGACGGGCGACATGATCGAGGTTTATAAGATTATGCATGGGACAGAGCTAGGCTTCCCAAGTCCCCCCGGGGGGCGGGGAAACCCCCGCCCCAGAGGCCTGTTCCCTGGTGCCGCCGGATTGGGCCCCAGGGGGAACTCCTCCCCGACGTGTGCGTCACATGGATGTGACGTGACCACGCCGGGCACGCTGGGGGCGGGGCCACGGTCATACAAGGGAAAACTCTATGGTTTTCCTTTGTATGGTCATGGCCCCTTGCCGGTGGATCGGGCCCCGGGGGGAACCCCACCCCGACATGCGCGTCACCAAGAAGTGACGCGACCACGCCGGGCACGCTGGAGCAGGGCCACGGTCATCTGAGCGAAAACTCTATGTTTTTCCCTCAGATGGTCAGGGCCCTGCCCCCAGCGTGCCCAGCGTCGTCACGTCACTTCCGAGTGATGTGCGTGCGGCGCGCACATGC